>NC_061097.1:52416354-52446354 GCF_015104395.2 Macrobrachium nipponense | reverse complement strand
TCTCTCTCTCTCTCTCTCTCTCTCTCTAACTTTCCACGTGACGTAATTAGTTTAAAAGACTAGTGGAATGTTCATCCCACCACCATTCTTTACCACTGGCATTAAAGTGAGAAGAGTACCTACAGAATATTGGATTTAGATTATCAGGTAAAATGGATGGCAAAGCGTTTTATTACTTGGAAGCAGAATGGAAGAGCAGTCATCGAATCGAACAAATCTTTTGTCTTGTTGAGAGAGAGAGAGAGAGAGAGAGAGAGAGAGAGAGAGAGAGAGAGAGAGAGAGAGAGAGAGAGTCGTCTGTTGGGTGCTACGTGAATAAGCCCCAATAAATATGCAAAAAAGAGTTATTTTGGTATATAAACGAAGGAAACCGAGAGAATAGGCTATAGTGGAAGTTCGGGGCTGAAAGGAACCCAGATCTGGTATCTTGCAGCGTTTACAAAAATCGGTACCGGGTAGAAGGTGGAAATAAAAAAAAAATTGAATAGGAGAAAATGTGAGGGCTTTGTTCCATGACATGAATGTCTCAAAACTCAGCCTCATTTGAAACCAGCAGATTCTATCTACACCTTGGTTAGGTTATAGTGGGATATCTTCATGAATATCTAGGATTAGCTCAGGTTAAGGGAATCGGATGGAAACCGTTCCCTTTAGTCAGACATTATTATCACTTGTGGGAGATTGATCAAAGTTGTACGAAAGGTGCAGCTTGTGAAGGAGGAAACAAACCAATATTCAAAAGTCTCCAGGAAATGGCAGCTTTCAGTATTGCTATCTCTTTGTCAGGACTGTTGACTCTGTGATTGTGGAGATCAAGGTAAATTGTTTATTAGTTGAATGGGTTATTCCATCTTGTCTCAGAAGAATGGAAAAGCCTATGGGCTTCATATCATTCCCTATTTCTTTGTTAAGGAGTTTAAGGATGAATTTGCCTAAGTATTTTGTTGTTATAAATGTCTCACCCCAAACACTATTATGATGTTGCACGTTGAACGAACACGCCTCCACAATCTATTAAGAAATGTGACTATGTAGCCATTACAGCCATCATCGCATTGCACTTGCTTTTGTCGTTGCTTAAGACTTTTGAAGACTACTTAATGACCTCTTCTAGTAATTAGGAATCTCCCACCTTTTCTGTGACGATGAGTATGAGTTCTGCATGGAAGGGTTAAGTAGTAGTGCTCTCAGTGAAAATCCTGTATCGGTCATTCTGGGAAACACTGTACCCATTGATCTCGACATTTCAATGACAAACACTACTAAAAGGTCGGATGGCCAGACGCCCTGGTGATGGTTCTAGGACTTATTGTAAAACGATTTCAAGGTGCTTATTTGCTTTGTTAATTTTATGCTGTAGTTACAGTGTCAGTTATTTTTTTCTCAATTCTTGTTCAGAGATATGGAGTTAAGTTTATCGTCTGGAAAAAAGTTTTCAATCTCAGTTATTCTAAAGAAAGGTATTTTCCATAGACATAAATAGACAGCAGGGATGAAGCCATACATTTTTATAGCCAAATGTTGTTCGTACTAGAATTTATTTCCTGCAAAGAACTTGGTGCGACTGGCTAATGTTTTCCACAGCCGGAATTCCTATCTCGAACCTCATGAGGAATGAAGGTTTATTTATTATTATTATTTTTTTTTAGTGAATGTTTAAGGGACGAGAATCTTCACTGAAAGAGAGAGAGAGAGAGAGAGAGAGAGAGAGAGAGAGAGAGAGAGAGAGAGAGAAAACCTAGTTCTTCACTTACGATCATCATCAGGACTTTCTTGGCCTCCTTTTCGTTTAATAATGAACTTTTGCTATTTCATCAGACTTCTTGATTTCTTGTTAACCCTTACATCCAGCCCCGTCTCAGGTTTTCTGCCGTGGCATCTGGAAATCTGGAAATGAATGAAAGAAGGCCTTTCTTTTTATATAGTTTAATTATCAAGAAAGCTTCTCTTGAATGTACCAGACATTGTAAACCTATGAAAAATGCTCTGTTTTTTTTTTATAGTCCTTGTTTAAGGAGGAAACTAACGTAATTTTCGTAGATGTTATAGTTTAATTACCAAGAATGCTTTTGAATGCACCAGACAGTGTTAACCTATGAACAAAGCGCTTTTTCTTTATAGATTTTGTTTAAGGGAAAAACTAAGGTAATGTTCACAGATTACGATAAGAATGCAATGATTTTCCATTCGTCTTGAATATTGATTGACTGGTTTTCAGTTTAGAATACTTTTCCAATCATTTTAGGGAATATTTTTTTTTTTTTTTTTTTTTTGCGTTCTCAAACCTTAAGGTTTTTTCTAATAATGGCGAAGGAAGCATAGATTTAATTTTTGAGTTGCTGCCTTCTGGAAATGATAAAAGTGATTATAGGCTGTCCCAAGTGTACGCCTACTAGAAGTTTGAGTGCACAGAAAATGTTAAGAATTCAATAAAGCAGAAAGAAGCAAATAAAAGAAAAAGCGCTTCTGTTAAATATTTGGGTATCTGTTGGACAGTAAAAGGGAAAACCCGTATATAATTACTGCAGGAATTTTCGCTGGTTTCGTCTAACTACTACTTGTAGAAAAACCAAAGAAAAGCAGCCGCTTACAAATATCGGTACCGGGTAGAAAGTGGAAATAAAAAAAAAAAAGA
Source organism: Macrobrachium nipponense (assembly GCF_015104395.2). Lineage (NCBI taxonomy): Eukaryota > Metazoa > Arthropoda > Malacostraca > Decapoda > Palaemonidae > Macrobrachium > Macrobrachium nipponense. The sequence goes on along the minus strand of NC_061097.1, from coordinate 52,443,719 downwards.
TTGAATAGTAGAAAATGGGAGGGCTTTGTCCCGTGCCATGAATATCTCAAAAATCAGTCTCATTTGAAATCAGGAGACTCTGTCTACAGCTTGGTTAAGTTATAGTGAGATATTCTAAAAGATGATGGAGATCTTTCCCAGATAGTGACCTCCTAGGGTAATATCTTTACCTCCCCCCGTGTAGGAAATATCTCGACCTCCTTCTGTGTACCTTCTGCGTAGGAAAATCTGTACTTCCTTTCTAAGTTGGATATTCTCTCACTTAAAGGTCACGTGACTATCCTCAGGTACTTTATAGCCCTTGACAATGTCTAATGCCCGGTGGGGATGACCATGCAAACATAAACAAGACTGAACAGATAACGACCCCCGAAAATCCTTGGAGGTCACTATCTAGGAAGGATCCGATGGTGGAACTTAAGAAAATCTCAGGAGAATTTACAGTGGATAATACTAAAACCGGGTGAAGAAACGTGCTGTGTTTATTGGATCACACCAGCTGCCATAGTCCCCTTTTCATAAATTCCATCCAAAAGCAGTGTCCTTGTTATAATGGAATGTCAAGTGGAATACAAACGGGGAAAAAAAGCAAAGAATAAAATGAAAGTTAAGCAAGGCTGAATAATCGAGGGAGACGCCTAGGAAAGAGTAATCCTGGAGAGTTGGACAAGAAGATGGACAAGAAGGTCGAAGAAGAAAGAAGAGAAGAGACTTAAGAATGAAGTATTCAGTTTGACCTGCAAGGCGGGATGAAAGGTTATACATTAGTCAATTCTGCTTGTTCATGAGGATAATAGAATATTAAAATTTTTACTAATAAAAGCCAATATATGGCGGTCAGAGTAATATACTATTTTTCACTGTTTGTGTGTTTGAATTTATAAGTTTTCGGTTTAAAGATAAGAGATGGTTGGAGCAGTTCCCAGATAGGAGAACCACATGAAGATGGACCGAGCTTCATAATTTTTCGGTTTAAAGAAGATATGAGATGTGGTTGGAGCAGTTCTCAGATAGGAGAACCACATGAAGATGGACTGAGCTTCATAAGTTTTCGGTTTAAAGAAGATATGAGATGTGGTTGGAGCAGTTCCAAGATAGGAGAACCACGTGGAGATGGACTGAGCTTCCCCATGCTTTCATCTCGAAGGTCAGGTAATAATAATATTTTGAATAAAGGCGTATTTACTGGTATTGTGTAACGCCAGCTCATCAGCTTGTTTTCTTGTTTTCTTTTTGATGTTTACGGTTGTTGATAGTGATGGTAACTATTTCCCTCAAGGATTCAGTTCCAGATACGAGCTTAGAGTGTACTATTCATGAGCACGTACCTAACGAAGACTTGGGACTTTTACGAACGTTGTTCCCTCTTCTGCGTTTTCCTGATTGCGCCTCCAGAATCAGAAAAAAAAGTCCCCTTTCATGTGAATGGCCTTTTTTCTACTCAAGAAACCTTTGCTTTTTGCGTGTGAGGAAGATGACGTCACGGTTCGTGCTTGTTCCTGTCATTGTTAAGATAACTGTACCGATAGTTGGCCTTGATAATCGGGCGTATAATTGTCAAGGGTTGTAAAGCAGCCTGCGGGTGAGAGAATATCCAACTTAGAGAGGAGGTAGAGGTTTTCCTTCGCAGAATGTACACAGGAGGAGGTAAGGTTTTTTCCTACACAGAAGGTACACAGGAGGAGGTCAAGATATTTTCTACACAGGAGGAGTTAAGATATCACCTACACAGAAGGAGGTCAGGATATTTCCTACACAGAAGGAGGTCAAGATATTTTTACACAGGAGGAGTTAAGATATTTCTTACACAAGGGGAGTTAAGATATCGTGGATATTTCCTACACAGAAGGCGTTAGAGATATTACCTACACAGAAGGTACACAGGAGGAGGTAAAGATATTTCCTACACAGAGGTTAAGTTAAAGATACTTCCTACACAGAAGGATGTAAAGATATTTCCTTATACAGAAAGATGTAAAGATATTTCCTGCTGGGAAGGAGGTAAAGATATTTCCTTATGCATAGGGAGGTAAAGATATTTCCTACACAGAATGAGGTAAAGCTACTTCCTTATGCGGAAGGAGTCAAAGACATTAACTTCAGAGAAGGATGTAAAGATATTTCCTTATACAGAGGGAGGTAGAAATATTTCCTACACAGACGGTAAAGATATATCCTACGAGGGGAGAAGATAAAGATATTTCCTATGCAGAAGGAGTTAATGATATTTCCTACACAGAAGGCAAAAATATTTCCTTCAAAGGAGGAGGTCAAGATATTTCCTACGAGGGGAGAAGATGAAGATATTCCCTACACAGAAGGAGTAAATGATATTTCCTACACAGACGGAGGTAAAGATATTTCCTGCACACCCCTATAAAAATCTTATGAGGGATTGTTTTTTCTGGCTTGTGATGGTTTCATTCTTCCAAGACAACGTCATGACAATTTTAAACCTCATGTCTGACAAGCATTCTGCTTTTTTTTTTTCATAATGTATATATTTATGTACTTCGAGACCAGTGACGTAGACAATTGCGTACATAAATTTATAAATTATTGTGCTGTAGGTGTCCTGCACGAAACGAAATCATATGTGTATAAATATATGCATATATATGTATGTATGTATATATATGTGTATATATATATATATATATATATATATATATATATATATATATCAGTGCGTATGTGTGTATGTAAACACACATTGTTTCATTTCATTGTCCTTCGTGACTTTTGCCTTTATTTATTTATTCATCACGCTCCAACTTTTCGTGATTCAGATATAATTTTTTTTTTAAACTAATGCTGTAGTTGGTACAGTGGGTAGGCAATAGAATGTGATCAGCGCGCTAGATATTTTTAGGTTTTCGTAATCCTTTTGCTGATGCGCACGAATGAATTTCTGGTGGCAGGCGGAATGGGAAAAGGGGAAGAGAAAAATGCTACTCTTAAATCTCCGATTAATTGGCGCATCTTATTGGGAAAGCGACGGTGATGACAAAATGGCCGCGATCGCCTTTGAAATGGCGGTGCCTGTCGGTATAGATACCCATAAGCTAAGAATACTCTCCTCTCTCTCTCTCTCTCTCTCTCTCTCTCTCTCTCTCTCTCTCTCTCTCTCTCTCTCTCTCTCGCTAGTTTCAGTACTTTAGAGAGGGGCCATCTGTTATATTTCCATCTCTCTCTCTCTCTCTCTCTCTCTCTCTCTCTCTCTCTCTCTCTCTCTCTCTAGTTTCAGCACTTTAGAGAGAGGCCATCAATTATATTTCCACTCTCTCTCTCTCTCTCTCTCTCTCTCTCTCTCTCTCTCTCTCTCTCTCTCTCTCTCTTTTCAGTGCTTTAGATAGGCCATCAGTTGTTTCCATCTCTCTCTCTCTCTCTCTCTCTCTCTCTCTCTCTCTCTCTCTCTCCATTTATTACTTTGATAGAAAGAGGTCGTTTCTTGTTTATTTTACCATGAAGTTAGTATGGAAGATAGTTTAACCACTTCGAATGAGATGAAAAATGATTGGCATATTTGCATGAGGAATATTCAACATGCCGTATCTCTTTCTACTCATTTCTCTTTCTCTTTGTATTTCTCTTTTTATTTATTTCTCTTTCTCTTCAGTGTTAAATGCCGGACTGAGTAAGACTTAAGAGTATTCATATCTCGTTGGAGAGCGAATTCTGTTGAGTATATCTGAAGAATCGTTGATTTCTAATGTCAGCATTTGTGCTTTTATTGTTCATTCGTACCCAAAGAGTTCTTGGATAATGCTTTATACAACATATTGTGCAAAGCCTGGAAAACGTAACTGACTCGTCAACATAAGATTTCATAATATCTCGGCAATTAGGAAGATCGCTCGTTACCATATATCGAATGTTATTGCTATGTTAAAGTATTGATATTCTCCTATGGAATCAGAGATTGTGATACGGGGAAGACTCGTATTTAAAAGGACAACGTGGGATAATACGAAAATGAAATGCAGATAAAAGTAGTGAATAGTTTTAGATAAAACGTAACAGCCTAAAGTGCTTCCCATTTTACAAAACTAAACTGTTGGTCCAGGAATGGAAAAAAAAAGTGTCTTCTTTCTGTATTTTCCTTAACCTCCTCTTACTTTTTCCTAATGAAGGCCTTAATATTCTTTGGAAGCTTGAACTTCAAGTCAAAGGCTCCTGTGGTGGCCTTGTTCCATACGAATAGGTTGCATCTACTGAGTAATAATAATAATAATAATAATAATAATAATAATAATAATAATAATAATAATAATAGTAATAATAATCAAGAAGAAGGTATCACTCATTGATGTCGCAATACCATGGGACACCAGAGTTGAAGAGAAAGAAAGGGAAAAAATGGATAAGTATCAAGACCTGAAAATAGAAATAAGGATATGGGATATGCCAGTGGAAATTTTACTCGTAATCATAGGAGCACTAGGCACGATCCCAAGATCCCTGAAAAGGAATCTAGAAAAACTAGAGGCTGAAGTAGCTCCAGGACTCATGCAGAAGAGTGTGATCCTAGAAACAGCGCACATAGTAAGGAAAGTGATGGACTCCTAAGGAGGCAGTATGCAACCCGGAACTCAACACTATAAATACCACCCAATCGAATTGGAGGACTGTGATAGAGAAAAAAAAAATAAAGATGCAAATATTTAATCATTCTTCTTTCTTGGCCGTTTTCATTACTTGTATTATGTGTGACATAATTTCTTTTTTTATATAGTTCTGAAAGAAGATATGAGACAAGGGAGTTTTACCATCTCCAAGAAAGAAAATCACTGTAAATTTGACGGTGACTGATGGTAATCCAGAATGAGATCCTGATTTATCAAGAGCCCAAAAAATTATGGACGGCAGATAAATATGAAAATTTTGCAATTCCTTTGCCCATTACATTAAATAAATAAAAAAAAAGATAAAGATAAAAGGCAAATTGTTATCGCTGGTGTCATAGAGGAGGCTATAAATCCAGTGACAGAGAAAAAACCAGCATTAATGCTGAAAATAGAATCCGTGAAGATCCACCATGAACTGGGATAAGGATCATATTGTCATTTAATCAGCATAAGTATCAGATGTTCGCTAATCGTCGGCAAAGAAGTGAACTATGTTTCATGCACAAGAAATAAGCGTTCAGTTACATTTACTCTTAACTTCCAGCGGTAAATCATTATAAGTCTTCGCATCTACGTATGATGACTGACCTACTTCAATTAGCAGTCATTATGAAGCGTATTGCATGATAAGCTTTGCACGGGTTGAGCAAATAAAATGACCTATGTCCAGACCTAAGTTCTGAGAAATGAATCTTACCTTAATATTATCCGACTTGGTATCATCATGTCTTGATAAGAATGAAGATTTGGTAACTATGGCATATCATTTTGGAAAATATTGTCAGCTTGAGAGATGTACCCGTATGAAAGATTATATTAAGAAGGCAAGAAAAATACGCATAAAAAACCTGGCTTTTTTTATGAAAGCATCCGTATCAATGTTATTACTGTAATTGCTTTAAAAGAAAGAAAACAAAAAGCATGCAGATAGTCCACAGATAAGAGACAGCTGTCCAGGTGTATTTGTTCAACTTCATCTGGAATTTTTCTTTCTTTCTGCTGAGGTTTCCTTAATATATGCACTGACCAATATAAGCATATTTCACAAAGATGCAATTACCAAAATATAATGAAGGATCTCTAATGCATCAGCCGACTGCATTGGATTGGAACATTTGCTTTTCTGTTCTTCTTATACCCCTTTCTAAAGGTATTATGCAGTGTTTTGCTACAGTCTGAAGAGGTTGTATTTTTTTTCAAATAGATACCTTCCCTTGGATCACGTTAAACTTAAAATACATTCTTGCCATGTGTCTCGTTTTCTAAAATTAAATCTAAATCTAACTAAAATACAATCAACTCGTTATGAGAGAGAGAGAGTGAGAGAGAGACGGATCGGAGGTGGTCAGGAGATAGGATGAGAGATAGAGAGAGAGGAGGAGATCGAAGAGACGAGTGACGAGAGAGAGAGAGAGAATAAGAGGAGGAGAGAGAGAGAGAATAAGGCCTCAACAGGTAGTAAACCTATTTTAGAATTTCAAGTTGAGAGATTGAAGAAACAGTCTACAAACTTTTTCTTTATGGTTCTCTCCATAGTCAGAGAGAGAGAGAGAGAGAGATATGACCATGAGGGCACGAAAGGAAGTAAAGATATAATCGAATTTCAAGTTGAGAAATTGAAGAAATAGTCTCTTTATGGTTCACTCTATGCTCAGAGAGAGAGAGAGAGAGAGAGAGAGAGAGAGAGAGAGAGAGAGAGAGAGAGAGAGAGATGCTCATAAGGGCACGACAGGAGGTACACCTACTTTCGAATTTCAAATTGAGAGATTGAAGCAACATTCTACAAGATTGTTTGTTTATGATACACTGTATGGTCACACCTCTTTCAAGATTGCTTGTCAGTGCCCGTGTTTCCGCTGCCTTATTTGCTATTTGAATATATCACATGATATCCGATAGGTAATTGCAATCTTGTCAAGCAGCAAGTAAGAAGAGGAAACACCCTTCCTTTTGGCAAGAGTGATTGTTTATCAGCATTAGGTAGATATTGTCACGATAATCTCTAAGAGTTAAAGTTAGTGCTCATAATTCTGTTCTAAATTTGCTTGGATCAAGCGGATAGATTGAACATCTCATACAACTGCTTCTGAAGTCTAGGAAATTTTGAAATTAATGAAACGTAAATTTTTCTCTTTCCCTGTCCAGAATGAAACGTAAATTTTTGTCTTTCCCTGTCCGGAATGAAACATAAATTTTTGTCTTTCCCTGTTGGGCCTCTGCTTGATTCCAAAGTTTATTTGCACCTGATTAAGTTTGCTGAGGCTGGACTTCCAAAATATGATGAAAGAGCTTTTCCAGAAGCGTAGCATAACGATGAAATTGGCCTAATAATGGAAAAAGAATCCCGGAATATGCAAAGCACAATTAAGGAAAGCCATCCCAAAGCAGCCATTGAGAAAGGCATCATTAACCAGTCTCAAGACTGGAGAAGAATCTCTCTCTCTCTCTCTCTCTCTCTCTCAGCAACCAGTTAGGAAGACGTAAATATTTACACAAGAGAAGTCTTCATATGAAAAGAAAGTTTTACTAGAAGCTGATAATTTAGTTTTAACTTGACGCGATTACGCAACCATATATATATATATAATATATATATATATTATATATATATATATATATATAGAAATATAAATATATATATATATATAATATATATATATATATATATATAATATATATATATATATATATATTACTATATATATATATATATATATATATATATATATATATATATATATATATATATATATATATATATATATATTATATACATTATTCATATTTACTCCTGTGTAGTTGGAATTGATTTATTAGCTCCTGATAAAACTTTCTTTTCATACGACTACTTGTCTTAGGTCTGAATATATATCAATTTCTAATTGGTTACTGTGTATGTATGTGTGTGTGAAAGAGAGAGAGAGAGAGAGAGAGAGAGAGAGAGAGAGAGAGAGAGAGAGAGAGAGCTCCACCTGCACCTATTTGTCTTTAGACTGAATAATTATGCCTTTCTCAGTGGCTGCTTTGGAATTATTTTCCTTAATTACTTGTGCTTTGTATATTCCAGGATTCTTTTCCCTTTTTTGGCACATGTTAATCGTTATGCTATGCTTTTCATCATAATTGGAACTCCAGCCTCAGCAACTTAATCAGGTACAGATAAACTTTGGAATTATGCAGAGGCCGGATAAGGAAAACCAAAGAATTATACTTTCATTAATTTCAAAACTTCCTACAGTCTTCAGAAGCAGCTGTATATGAGATGTTCAATCTATCTGCTTGATCCTAGCAAATTTGGAAGAGAATTATGAGCACTATCATTAGCTCTTATAAGTGAGATCGGGTCAATATCTGCTCAATGCTGATTAACCATCACTCTTGCTTCGTCTTACTTTCTGCTTGATTTGCAATTGCCTTTCGGATATCATGTGTTATATTCAAATAGCAAATAAGGCAGCTGCAACATGGCCACTAACGAGGAATCATATCTTGAAAGAGATGTGACTATAGAGAGAATCATACACAACATTTTTTTTTTTTTCAATTTCTCAACTTGAACTTCGAAAATATCTTTGTTTTCCTGTTGTGCCCTTATGGACATTCTCTCTCTCTCTCTCTCTCTCTCTCCTCGTAAGTAGCCATCTTGCTTGGTGAGTCGTACCCGCGTGAAGTCAGATTAATCAACAGATATCCAAGTGTAATACTATAAATCAGAACAAGATGGCAGTAAGTTCCAACTGCGGGAAGAGGTGGCGTAATTTGGCGTGTCTAGCAGATTCGCAATACGATGAGGTAGCAGGAAGGGAACTGGCATTTCTCATCTATGAAATCAGCAACAGTCCTAACCAAAAAGATACAAAAGCATTCATAGATATATTAGAAGGATATAATCCTTCAAACTGGAACAAATCTAATGAAAACATCTTGAAAATAATTGAAGAAGTTCCAAATAAAATCCAAGTGGTCAAGAGACTCATAAAGAAAATATACATAAACCAACATATTCCGACAAAGAAAATGAATAAGGTGAATCTTGTGAATATCCTAATTGATGCATTAGGAAAAGAAGTGCCAAAAGCATGCAAACTGGTGTAAGGTTTGGTATAGCATAGTCAATCCACAAAAACCCTTTAATCAGAAAATGTGCTGCATGCAACATTCCGACCCATCCACAGTGTGCTGAGGTAATACAAGATTTGAGAAAAGATACAAGAATTTTTTGTTCAACATGTCTATCATGGATAGACAATGTTATTAAATCAAGATTGAATGTACAAATAGTTGAGGATGAAGAAGAAGAGGAAGAGGAAGAAGAAGAAGAAAAAGAAGAAGAGGAAAACGGAAGAGAAGTAAACAAAAATGAAATGACAGAAAAAAATAAGGAAAACAAAGAACAAGATAAAAGTATGGATGCAGAGATACTCATTGATACACATATGAGGCAATAAAGCAGAACATACCTACGAAGAAATAAATTAACGATATGACAACAGAAAAGCAAATCCCGAAGAGGCTCTACCCAGATCTATACAATGACGGGAAAGAGGAAAAAAAATAGACAAGAAAGACAAAATCTGCAACCTTTTGAAAAAGAAGTTGAATTGCAGATTTGGAGAAAGATGTTACTACAAACACCCTAGAATATGTCAAAACTATGAAATATATGGTAAATGTGCATACTTAGATGGATATGGGGATGATTGCAGAGATCTGCATCCAAAAATATGTAAAAACCTAAAAGAAGGAAAAGGATGTAAGTTTCGACAAAAAATGCAAATATATGCACGCCTGTAGCCATGAATCATAATCAAATAAATAACCAACCAAGTAATAAAATCCAAAATAAGAAAGAAACAAATAAAGAGAGAAATCAAGAATATCAGGTAGTAGAAAAGCAAACCACCAATGAGATATGCAGAGGTGTCAGCAAAAAATTTCAAAGCATCAGCTCCGAAATTCTACTCAAGAGATAATAACTGTATTTATTATGCAAGAGGATATTGCAGAAACGGAGAAAATTGCAGATTCAGACACAAAATGAATAATTATGATGAAGGAAGATCAAATATTATGGAAAAGTTGGATTTTTTAATGTCAGAATTTCTGGAAATGAAAAAAAGAACAACATACCAGAACAGGAAAGAGACATGGGAAAATCCTTATTACTACCAGTATTAAATGAAGGAGAAAAGAAAACACGCAAACCATCATAGTGATGAATGCGCAGGGGTTTAGTTACGAGTAACTCAAAAAGAAAAATAGAGTACTTTAGAAGAACTAACCCAAATGAAAAGAAAATAGATATAATGAATATAAGTGAAACTGGTATTCCCAAGAGACTGGGAATGATGATCAAATAAAAGGGTTCCAAACTTATAGATCAGATAGAAAAAATAGGAATCAAGGGGGAACCGCAATATATGGGAAAGACAAAAAACAAGGAAAAATATATGAGAAATATAGTAACTCAGAATGTGAACTAATAGCGGTAGAATTTGAATCTGAAAAATTGATGAACATAGTAATATATAGACCTCCTAATACTAAAGAGTTTGACTTAATAATTGAAAAATTGGATGATATATGTAGAAATCACAAGGACTGGACTATTTCTCCTATCTGGTGACTTCAACTTTCCTTTCGTAGAATGGAAAGAACGAATAGGAGATTGTGGTTGTACTTATACATATAAAAAAGAGAGTAATAGTAGTGCAGAAGATAAGAGGCAATTTGAAAAGCTATTAGATATGCTACTAGAATACAACATTCAATCAAATAAATCACCTGCCAACAAGAAAGGAAAATACTTTAGACCTAGTATTTGTGAACGAGATGAATTATGTTAAAGAAATAATAGTTTATAATGCAAATATTTCAGACCATAATGTCATAGAATTAACAGTTCATTCCAAAGCAAGTGAAAATAGAGATAAGCAAGAAATGAAAAAGTGGGAAGGATATGGAAAATACAACTTCTACAGTAAAAATATAAAATGGTCAGAAATTAATGAAGAATTAAACAAAGATTGGGATAACATTTTCGTAAGTGATGACATAAGGGTAAATACGGAGATATTATATAAAATATTGGAGAAAATAGTGGAAAAATATATACCGAAGAAGAAAAGTAACATCATTCATGCATACCAAGAGACAGAAGGATCTTGTTCCAGAAAATCAGAAAGTGGAAAAAAAGGTCTTGCAAAAGAAAAAAATGCATGGAAAGTTATAGAACTAAAAAGTAAGATAGAAAATGCAAAACAAAAGATTATACAATAACAAAAGAAAATGAAAAAACGGGACTTGGAAGAAAAAACCCCCCTATTAAATATCAAGCAAAACCCCAAGCTATTATACTCATATGCGAAGAAGATGAATAAAAGAAGAAATAGAAATAGGCCCTCTGAGAATTGAAGGGAGATTAACGAATGAAAAAAAGGAAATTTGCAAACATACTGGCAGAACGATATAAGAGAGAATTCACCCCTAGAATAGATAATGAAGATAAGATATAGAAGTAAGGAATGAAAATAGTGAATATTTAGCTGACATAGATATTAATGAAGCTGATATTGTGCAGGCTATTAATGAAATTAAAAATGGAGCTGCTGCAGGGCCTGATGGAATTCCTGCTATTTTGTTAAAGAAAGTAGTTCATTCTATCGCAAAAGCCACTTGCAATATTATTAAGACAAAGTGTAGATACAGGCAAGATTTATGATGAGCACAAAATTAGCATATATTACCCCTACTTTCAAAAGTGGATCAAGACTAGAGGCAAGTAATTATAGGCCTGTGGAGTCTAACATCACATATTATGAAAGTGTATGAAAAGGGTAATGAAGAAAAATATTATGAAACATTTAATAAAAAATAATTTGTTTAATAAAGGACAACATGGTTTCGTACCCGGAAAAAGTACACAAACCCAACTGTTAGTCCACCGTGAGAACATATTCAAAAATATGAAAAGTGGAAATGAAACAGATGTGGTTTATTTAGACTTTGCAAAAGCTTTTGATAAAGTAGACCATAATATATTAGCGAAGAAAATTAGAAAACACAATATCGTGGATAAAGTAGGAAGATGGTTTAAAAGAAGTTGATTTTTAACCACAACAGAAAACAGATAGTTATTGCAAACGCGAGAAATCGATGAAGTCAAGGTAATATCCGGTGTGCCGCAAGGTACGGTGTTAGCTGCAATACTGTTTGTTATTATGATTGAAGCATAGACAATTATGTGAAGGATTCGGTAGTGAGTAGTTTCGCAGATGACACAAGATAAGTAGAGAAATTACTTGTGATGAAGATAGGAACGCTCTACAAAGAGACCTTAACAAAGTATATGATTGGGCAGAGGTAAATAGGATGGTATTTAACTCTGATAAATTTGAATCAATAAATTATGGAGACAGAGAAAGAAAGCTATATGCATATAAGGGACCTAATAATGAGACCATCACAAATAAGGAAGCAGTTAAAGACCTTGGTGTGATGATGAATAGGAACATGTTATGCAATGATCAAATAGCAACTCTGTTGGCAAAATGTAAAGCAAAAATGGGAATGTTGTTACGGCACTTCAAAACAAGAAAAGCTGAACACATGATTATGCTTTATAAAACATATGTTCGTAGTCCACTTGAATATTGCAATATGATATGGTACCACACTATCAAAGGATATTGCACAAATAGAGAGTGTAACAAAGGTCCTTTACAGCTAGAATAGAAGAAGTTAAGGACCTAGACTACTGGGAAAGACTACAATTCTTAAAATTATATAGTCTAGAAAGGAGAAGAGAACGCTACATGATAATTCAGGCATGGAAACAGATAGAAGGAATAGCAGAAAATATCATGGAACTAAAAATATCAGAAAGAGCAAGCAGAGGTAGATTAATAGTGCCCAACTCATACCAGGAAAAATAAGGAAAGCACAACAGGACATTTAATCCACTACGCACCAGCATCGATAATGCAGCGTCTATTCAAATGCGTTGCCAGCTCATCTGAGGAATATATCAGGAGTGAGCGTAGATGTGTTTAAGAATAAGCTCGACAAATATCTAAACTGCATCCCAGACCATCCAAGATTGGAAGATGCAAAATATACCGGAAGATGTACTAGCAACTCTCTGGTAGACATTAGAGGTGCCTCAAACTGAGGGACCTGGGGCAACCCGAACAAGATGTAAGGTCTGTAAGGTCTGTAAGGTCTCTCTCTCTCTCTCTCTCTGTCAAGTCTAAGGTCTGAATATTTTCTCTTTTTCTAATAGGTTGCTGTGAGAGAGAGAGAGAGAGAGAGAGAGAGAGAGAGAGAGAGAGAGAGAGAGAGAGAGAGAGAGAGATTCTTATCCAGCTTTAGGTGAAAACGATAAAACTTAGCCCCTTATGCACTTACTTGTCTTGAGACTAAATAATTATGCCTTTCTCAATGGCTGCTTTAGGACGGTTTTCCTCAATTACGTGTACCTTGTATATGTCTGGATTCTTTTCCCTTTTGGGCACATTTTAATCCTTATTTAATCAATACGACAACCCACTGGGTCCTGGAAGGGTAACACCTGTTTTTGTTCACCACCTTGAAAAGCTAGTGATGAAACCTTAGTATTCTTTTCGATGACACGAAATTTGAAGGATTTGCTTGATACACACTAGAAAGGGTAAGGTCCTAGGTCACTGTTCCTGACCCCATGGGTTACCCGAATGAAAAGTGGCGTTGGAGGATTCAGGTAATGGTTCCTTTCAAGGACTTCACCCAAGGTTCCGTTTTATGCAGTGGGGACTTCATTCTCCCTACACAATCCCCTTCAGAGCCTGCTTTTGTCCTTAGAAAGAAAGGTTTGGCTTCCTGGTGTTTATTGAAACCGGCAATACCATTCCTTCTCGAAGTATATCTCATGTATCTAAATTTTATGCATTGTCTGTACTTTGTATATTCCATGCATATGGTCTTGAGCTGAAATAAAATTTTTTATTATTATTATCATTATTATTATTATTATTATTTAATTTATATTTACTATTATTATTCTTCTTATTATTTATTATTATTATTATTATTATAGACACCCTGAATGATGAGTGATTCAGTTCACCCCTTAAACAATACCTAGTAACTTTGTTATTCCTTTATCCCTTTCTGTCCCTTATATTTTCTACCTCACTTTTTTCTCGTATCATGAAGATTTCTTTACTTCATTATAGAACTCATATATTCAGCAGTATAACAACAACCGATTTCTTCTAACTTTCCCATTCTCTCCAGCTCAGTTCTTGCTAATGATGAATACTGTTCCTCCTCAATGAAATGATTAGCTCAGAAGATTAAGTTACTCCCAACATTCTCATATAAATATATATTAATCTCAACACTATCACATATATATATATATTTATATATATATATATATATATATATATATATATATATATATTTATATATATATATATATATATATATATATTATATATATTATATATTATATATATAAAATATATATATATATATTATATAATATATATATATATATATATATATATATATATATATATATATATATATAGATATATATAATATAAATTTTATATATTATATAATATATAATATATATTAATATAATATATATATATATATATTATATATATTAGTATATATATATATAATATAATAAAATCTCAAACCCATTTCTCCAGTTCACCAATAACCACCATAACCATCAAAGGCAAATATAAAGTGGTATAACAAAATACACTTCATTACTTAACAAAACAGTAAAACAAGAAAGACTCAAACGAAGGGATAACTCCTTAAAAGCAAAAGAATATTATGCTAAATCACCGAAATTGGCCAAGAACAAAGAAATAAGAAACTGGGTAGTAAATTACAAATCAAACAGGCGAATTCACAATTGGACCTCTCCAAATCCGTCTCAGAATCGAAAGCAATTGCAAAGTTGAGCATCTTCAGACCGTTGCATTCTAATTCACAAAGTTTATTCTCATCCACAAAGTTTACGAATGGAGATCAATTACTTTAGGAATGAATGCCGGCAATTTCGACAGGTCTTAAATTAACGATGGTTCCTTTCAAATTTAGTTAATATCTTTGGTTTTTGAAGAGTCCTATGGCTTTCTCTCACGAAATACGTCAGTATGTGCTCAGTTTAAGGCTGGTTTTCTCTACGGTTACTTTAATGCTCTTCATAATATATTTTTTCTTATCGGTATAATGCAAACCAGCTCTATAATTCAATCAAACGTAAGAAAACCATTAAGATCGACACTATGAAAATAGTCGACTAAAATAGGGGGTCAGCTGTTGTACAAGTTAGCAGAATTTCACACCAGTGAATAACAGCGTTCATAACATCTGCTCATAAAAAATGCCCATGTAAACTGAACAATTACTTCAAAGAAAATGAAAATATATAATTAAGGATTAGATGCCCACAAGCTGGATCATATTCAAATGGCTGGAGTTACGACATGAATTCCTTTGGTCAATATTTGAGTATGCAGACTCACATCATTTTGTTTTGAAAAGAAGCTTTCTCAGCACTGACATTACAGTGTCATGAAATTACAGTTACCTTCCTCCAAGTATCAAAATGTTACAGTTAAAAATATGGTCCGCTATCTAAGATTACTGATCCAGCAAATGGACTTTTCGAAAGTTACAGTGATTAGTACAAAATATACCAAAATCATAACATCTACTGTTATGAAACTTGTTATAATGTAACTAAAGTAATTCTTCCTTGTGCATAAGATGTTTCATTCCACGTTGGTGACTTGAGGATTCTCCCTTAGCACTCACTTAAGGAATGTCTTTGGAAGTCTCGCATCAGCGCGCAAGAACAGCAGGAAGGTTATCACTCTGGACAGGAGGATGAGATGGACATGTACTATACAGCTTCAGTGAACTTGCAGGACGCACAAACACTGAAAGTTCTCGCGGCATCCCTTCGGCCCTTAGCTGCAACCCCTTTCATTTCTTCAAATGACCTTCCTTCCATCATGCTTTCCACATTCCCTTAACAAGTATTTCACTGTGCAACTGTGAGGTTTTCCTCCTGTTACACCTTTCAAACCTACTTACTGACCATTTCCTTTCCAGCGCTGAATGACCTCATGGGTCCAAGTGCTTGGCCTTGGGCCTAAACACTATGTTCCATTCCACAAACACTTAGTGCATCAATGAAGAAAATGTTATCGTCAAAGGTAGTGTGCTATTAAGATGCTGCTGAAAACACACTTAGGGGCTGTTCGGTAGTTTTGTCGCTTCCACACTGTGATCTGTGATTATTTACTGGCCTAGAAGCTGAAGGCCTTCTCACAGATGATTGATGATTGATCTTTAGCCTAGGTGTTGCGGGGCTTAGCCATAAAATGGCGGCTACAGCGCAACATTTTCGGTAAATGTATGGCAGGCAGGACCCAGTGAATAGTATCTGTTCTCGACCTCAAGGTAATTCTATTTATTTATTTATTTTTTTCAAGTAACTTGTGACCCGTCGGATGTGTTGTACTTAATAAGAGTGAGAGAATTAACGATAAAGGATTGCAGATTTTATTGCAAAACAGTTGAAAAGGTGTATTTCCCATAGAATTGGAGAGTTCTATTCATATCAACAGTTTTTAAATCCATACTTTGCCTCGTTTTCCATGATGAAAATGAGACTCTAGATAACTTTTGTTTGTGAAAGAGACGTTCAGTTTGTAATTGTTTTCGTGTGAAAAAAAGAGAAAGCGATCCATAATAAATGTCCTGATTCAATGATAATAAAAACCTAATGATATAAATGTAGGGGCAAATGATATTCCTTAAGTATTTAAAGATGACTGCCGTTGACCTAAGAATGGTAAACCTAGAAATGGGTATGAAGATAATTTAATTGTCGGGCAAGTCAGGTATTAGATTGACTGACAAGAGAACGTATGTTTATATAAAACAGTTGAATTGAACATCTCAAATAGAATTGGAAAAAGCTGCATGTGATTAGGAGGACGTTGTGTGGTATGGAAGATAATCTTCTGAGAGTAATTAGACATTTTCCACAATCACAGGGAAGCTTTATAGTTAGGATAGGTTGATAACTGAGTGACTTGTCCTTTATAAAAGTGGCTCTCATTTAGTGATAGAGTAATGCAAGACTCAAGTACTAAAAGAACTGATGTTTTGCTGGGAACGAAAAGTGATTGATCATAAAGTGGTGAATCTTTTCATAGAATACATCGTCGTTCTTAGATTAATAGAATAGTATATAGAATAGTCCAAATGCCAAGTGCTGAGACCTGTGAGGTCATTAAACGTTGAAAGGGAAATCGACAGTAAGAACGTTGGAAAAATGTGACAGAAGAAAAACCTCACAGTTGCTCTAAGAAACAATTGTTAAAGAGGGTGGAAAGTCAGATGGAAGAAAGAGAATACAAACTGAGAGACAGTAAAAGGATGAAAGAGGCTGCAGCTAGGGGCTGAAGGGACGCTGCTAAGATCCTTATGTACCGCCTAAAGGGCACCACATGAGGACCACTGATGGCGCAGGGGGGTTAGGTTAATGAACTAAAAAGTTACAGAAACTAGTGGAAAGTCTTAACAAAATAATTGTAAGCATGGTGATCTGAAAACAAATGTAGAATAATAACGGTAAATGGAATCCATAAAAAGAGCGATTGAAAGTTTGTATTATTATTATTGTTGTTGTTATTATTATTATTATTATTATTATTATTATTATATGAAGGTAGGAGACCCTCTCTCAAACATGTTTTGTTAAAGATGATGGCAGCATCAGTGGAATTGATTTTATATGATCTTTTCAATTCTTCTTATATTCTCTTCTCATCAGGGCTGATATTGCTAATAGCTGGCCGATGTTCATATCCTCGTGGAAAGAAATGTTTTCTAAAAATAAGAATTTATTGTTATGATAACAAAGGTGGTTAACAAATCTTAGTCTAAGGGCGTAACGGAATTCCAACGTTTCCAACCGTATCATCGGTTCATTTTCAAGGAAAGGTGAGCTTGAACTGATTGGCAATGGGGTCGTTCGGCGGTATTTTATTGTGTCCCAGGTGCTCTGTTCTGATGGGGCGCTGCATTTTCCATTGGCTGAACAGAGGATTAAGTCCCTGAGTCAAGCCGTCTTGCAGAGGTGGAAGCTCGCACTGCTCTTCTCGTGCGGACGCTGGAGACTGGGAGCGTAGTATTTGGGAAGGTCATTGCCGATAGACGGGGGCACCTGATTGGCCCGTTCGATCGGCTCTATGGTGCTGGCGGGCGGCGGCCTTCGTGCCACCGTCGGGAGGAGTGAAGTCTCTTGGGTGGTGTTGAGGCTGGGTCTCTCCTTCCCGATGTGTAGGGCCTCCAAGAGGCGGAAGGCGACGGTGTGCTGCTGCCTTTTACAAGGGAGTATTTCATAAGAAATACAAAGAGGACGAGCGAGCCCTTCGTACCATCATAGAAAGGAACGTCTCCCCACGGACCCTGCGAAAAAAGTGAAACTAATAATTTACTACAAGAGCAAGAAAGACCAGTGGCCTGATTATGAAAAACAATCCAGCCCCGTGTTGCAGGACCCTCTCAAGAAAAACTAACGTTGTCTACCAGTACAAATGCCCTGTCCGGGAATGCCCCGGCGCTTACATTGGTATGACGACTATGCGATTTTCGAAGAGGATATCCTGCCACGCTCAGGAAGGCGCCACATCCATAATCATGCCAAAACGTCCACAATACCAGGATAACTAGGAATGACATTATTCCTAATATCAGAATTATCGATAAGGCAGCAGACCACCGTCGCCTCCGCCTCTTGGAGGCCCTACACATCGGGAAGGAGAGACCCAGCCTCAACACCACCCAAGAGACTTCACTCCTCCCGACGGTGGCACGAAGGGCGCCGCCCGCCAGCACCATAGAGCCGATCGAACGGGCCAATCAGGTGCCCCCGTCTATCGGCAATGACCTTCCAATTACTACGCTCCAGTCTCCAGCGCCGCACGAAGAGCAGTGCGAGCTTCCACCTCTTGGCAAGACGGCTTGACTTCAGGGCACTTAATCCTCTGTTCAGCCAATGAAAATGCCAGCGCCCATCAGACAGATCACCTGGGACACAATAAATACCGCCGAACGACCCCATTCCAATCAGTTCAAGCTCACCTTTCCTTGAAAATGAACCGATGATACGGTTGGAAACGTTGGAATTCCGTTACGCCCTTAGACTAAGATTTGTTAACCACCTTTGTTATCATAACAATAAATTCTTATTTTTAGAAAACATTTCTTTCAC
The DNA here is from genome assembly GCF_015104395.2 of Macrobrachium nipponense. Classification (NCBI taxonomy): domain Eukaryota; kingdom Metazoa; phylum Arthropoda; class Malacostraca; order Decapoda; family Palaemonidae; genus Macrobrachium; species Macrobrachium nipponense. Next base: position 52,424,792 of record NC_061097.1, on the reverse strand, counting down.
CGAGATATGAACATCGGCCAGCTATTAGCAAATATCAGCCCTGATGAGAAGAGAATAATAAGAAGAATTGAAAAGATCATATATAAAATCAATTCCACTGATGCTGCCATCATCTTTAACAAAACATATTATTATTATTATTATTATTATTCAAAAAATGGACCCTATTCATATGGAACAAGCCACCAAAGGGGCCATTAACTTGAAATTCGAGGTTTCAAAGATGAATAAAATGAAAAAATGGGATTGATTCATTCAAGCAGGTACTTGAGAGTGAATGAAATTGGTAATTATGGGAATGCGAAAGAATAGCTGACAGTCAGAGAAGGTCGTAGTAGAGTCTCTGGAAAATTTATGGAAGGAGTAATGTACATCTCTGGAAGCAAAAGTTGAAATTCTTGAGGGATGACTGAGGCAACTCAAGGGAAGACAGTAGCTTTATAAAAAGCATAATTTAATTCAGGGTACTGAGAAAAAGACTGGGGGAAGCTTTAATCTGAATGGTAATGCTCTCACTTCAAGGAGGTTCATGTCTGTTCGCTATCTTTATTTTTCTTTAGATTGTTTATTTTAAAAAAATTCTTTACGTTGGTTGTTTACAATACTTACATTTATGGTGAAAGATAATTTACCATAATTATGAAATATTTACAAATCTGTTATGTATTTATCAGTGAAATAATGTTTAAAGGCATCTCCTACTAATTGTAAGTTTAAAAATTGTTTACAGGCATCTCTTAATTGTAAATTTTAAAAATTGTTTAAGGGAATCTCCTAATTGTAAATGTAAAAATTGTTTAAAGGCATTTGTACTAATTGCAAATTCAAAAATTGTTTAAAGGCATCTCCTAATTGTAAATTTAAGAATTGTTTAAAGGCATCTCCTACTAATTGTAAATTTAACAATTGTTTAAAGGCATTGTACAATTAAAAATTGTTTAAAGGCATCTCCTACTAATTGTAAATTTAAGAATTATTTAAAGGCATCTCCTGCTAGTTATAAATTAAAACATTGTTTACAGGCATCTTCTCCTAACTGTAAATTTAAAATTTTTTTAAAGGCATCTCCTAATTGTAAATTAAAAAACAATCAGAATCTCTGTTTCGGAGAGATTAGTGTAATGTGAGCAAGACATTGGTCTGTGTAGTTATGTTTCCCATATATACGTGTACGTGTGTATCTGAATATTTACCGTGAAAATATAAGGTTTACAACGCTATATATTTAGGCCAGGGTGAGCAAGATGTGTTGAAAGTTAACTTCATTTAGATTAAGATGAAAGTGACTGAGAATAAGCAAGGATAAGATACGATGTGAAATAGTGGTATGCAAATACAAAGCGTATTAATGATAGCAATCTTATCAGTGCTTGGGGGATTATAATTATTGATTAGGATAATGCAGAGGATGACAATTTGGGAGTAAAGTTGGATGAATGAAAGGCATTTCCTTTCAGTACTTTGTATATTATGGGCAAGGGTTATTCTTTAGTTTTATTAGGTAAGTAAACAGACTACCACAGTTCATCATCTTGGAAAAGTGGACTTCGGATTAGAATCTATTCACGAATCTTTTACTTTGATATTCACCTCCATTTATGGACAAAAACAAAAGCCAAATGGAATTATGAAAAACCCCTTTTCTTAACCAGGCTTCTTTTTCTACGATCTTCGTACCGTCGAAGTTTTCCCGATTTCCGGAAGTCAGTATCCGGCCAGATTTACATGAACACTTTTATTAATTTTTTTTCTTTTTTTTCTTTTTTATCTCAGCACCCGTTTCACTTCTTTGTCAATACAATATCGGGTAACTACCGAGTTCCTTTCGGGATGGTTAATTGGCTGAAATAAATTACCGTCTCCCTTGCCAGCACTGGCAATTATTATTATTATTATTATTATTATTATTATTATTATTATTATTATTATTATTATTATTATTATTATTATTATTCAGAAGATGATACCTATCCAAATGGAACAAGCCCACAGGAGCCATTGACTTGAAATTCAAGCTTCCAAAGAATATTAAGGTGTTCATTAGGAAGAAGTAAGACGAGGTTAAGGGAAATGTAGAAAGAAGAGATCTCTCATATTAAAAAAAGATAAATAATTAATCAATAAATGAATAAATAGATAAAAATGTATCAAAATGCAAAACTTTAAGGAATAACGGACCATAATCAATATATAAAGTATATTCAGTCTTAAGCTTATAAAAGAGACTGTTCAATGACGGCCTCCAAGTGACGGTAAGTTGCTGAAGTGTAAACAAGCCTGGTGTAGACTTCTGGATTCGTTTATACCAACCGATAAGAGTTACATGTTATTTATTGTCTCACTTAATTACAGCCCTATATTAGCACGGGCTCTTACTCGCAAAGCAGCCCATGAGAAGGTACTATTTAAAATTCACAAGCTTCCATGATGTCTGAGAGTGTATACAGATATATGGTATTAACTAAATACTCTTAAGTATGGGAGAGTGCGTGTTTGAAATTCCATACGTTTAGTGACATACATGCCCATTGTATGTAAAATAGTGTGTGAATATTTTACACAAACGACCCTTGTATACGGTTGTATTTTAAAAAAAAAAATGTGAGCATGTATATATATATATATTATCTATATATATATATATATATATATATATATATATATATATATATATATATATATACATGTGTGTGTGTGTGTGTGTCAATTTCTGGATACTTTGCAGGCTTATTAACGATATGTAACATGAGTATATATTCGTACGCTTTTGTATTCTGCAAACGCTACAGGGAGACTCGAGGGTCTATTTCACATTCCTTAGTTTATTCCATACTATGTTTGCAAATATGGAATAATCCCTTCTCTCGCTCCGTGGCTTCAGACGGTCTTTAAACTTCATTACTTCGTGATGCGAGAAATGTCGTTTGGTCTTATGTAAACAGTATTCTGGTGTATTTCTTCATTTACTGGCAGCACAACAGTTTATGCATATAATCTCTAGGTATTCTGTTTTTCTTGTGAGAAACTTCTATAAAGATCATTTACGGCCTGTACATAGGTAATGTATTCGTATTTTACTGGTAATGGAACACTTCTTTTGGCAACTATGAAATTTTTTTGCACTGTTTAGAAGATAAGTTCTACACTCGTAATTTGTTTTTTTAATTCAAGCGAAGATGCAATGCACTATTAGCTCAATGATATTCTCCTCGCATTTTAATACATTTTATCCTATTTATGAATTCAATTATTTACTCTTTCATTTTTAATAAGTGAGATCTTAATATGAGCACTTAATCTTTGGAAGCTTAAATTTCTAGTCGGTAGCGCCTGTGGTGGTGGGATTGTTTCATATGAATACTGTTAATCTTCTGAATAATAATAATAATAATAATAATAATAATAATAATAATAATAATAATAATAATAATAATAATAATAATAAGTCAAGAAGAAAGTATCACTCATAAGTATCAAGTATCACTCATGATGTCGCAATACCATGGGACACCAGAGTTGAAGAGAAAGAGAGGGAAAAAATGGATAAGTATCAAGATCTGAAAATAGAAATAAGAAGGATATGGGATATGCCAGTGGAAATCGTACCCATAATCATAGGAGCACTAGGCACGGTCCCAAGATCCCTGAAAAGGAATCTAGAAAAAACTAGAGGCTGAAGTAGCTCCAGGTCTCATGCAGAAGAGTGTGATCCTAGAAACGGCACACATAGTAAGAAAAGTGATGGACTCCAAGGAGGCAGGATGCAACCGGAGCCCCACACTATAAATACCACCCAGTCGAATTGGAGGACTGTGATAGAGCAAAAAAAAAAAAAAATAAATAAATAAATAAATAAATAATATAAAATAATAAAAAAATAATAATAATAATAATAATAATAATAATAATAATAATAATATAATAATAATAATAATAATAATAATAATAATAATAATAATACGAAAGTTTCCGAGGGGAGGTGGACGCAGGGCTGAAAGTATGTTGAATATCTCAGAATTTAGATAATAGGTACATAATTTCTCATTTATAAGTAATGCGAAATGTCAAGATAAGTGTACCAAGGATAATGTTGCCATGTGTCCCCCTCTACTTACGTATCTCTCTCTTTTACATAGGGAGATTTTGTTTTTTTGTGGCTCCTTGTTTAGTGAGATGATGGGCTTTTGGGATTTTTTCCTAATGAATGTTCTTATATTTAGTAATATAATAATAATAATAATAATAATAATAATAATAATAATAATAATAATAATAATAATAATAATAATAATAATCAGACAGATAGGGTGATACATGCAAATAGACCAGACGTGACGTTGATTGACAAATCAAGAAAGACAGTATCACTTCCTTGATTGTCGCAATGCCATGGGACACCAGAGTTGAAGAGAAGGAAAGGGAAAAATGGATAAGTATCAAGACCTGAAAATAGAAATAAGGATATGGGATATGCCAGTGGAAATTGTACCCATAATCATAGGAGCACTAGGCACGAACCCAAGATCCCTGAAAAGGAATCTGGAAATACTAGAGGCTAAAGTAGCTCCAGGATCATGCAGAAGAGTGTGATCCTAGAAACGGCGCACATAGTGAGAAAAGTGATGGACTCCTAAAGAGGCAGGATGCAACCCGGAACCCCACACTATAAATAGCCGACAGTCGAATTGGAGGACTGTGATAGACGCCCCCCCCCCCCGAGAATAATAATAATAATAATGTTAAATTCGCACTTGGATAAAGTAGTTGGTTAGTGCCAAAGTTGTAACGAAAGGTAATTTTTTTGAAGAACCTCAGAATTTCATAATCATTCATCTTTTCTTGAAATAAATTGGCAATAAATTCCTGCTTCCCTGTTGCACAGAATTCATATACATGCGTGGATAAGGTGTAATTTATCGCCCAATGAAAACACATTTTGAGGGTAAGATGTGTTTCTTCGAATTGGACACCATGTTGTTTGGAAGCTTGAATCTCAAGTCAATGACCCCTTTGTTTGTTCCATATGAACATGGTTCATGTACTCAATAATAATAATAATAATAATAATAATATAATAATAATAATAATAATAATAATAATAATAATAACAATAAACCACACTTATTTTGAGAAAAGACCCTGAATACGATATTCAACAGAAAATCCTAGCTATGTGTTGCTCTATTGCATCCTGGGGCACCTGTTAATTACCTTTTGGAATAAAGATAACTCCGAATTCTCTCTCTCTCTCTCTCTCTCTCTCTCTCTATCTCTCTCTCTCTCTAAATGTGTTGAAATGAGATGGAGTAGCATTTCTTCGCCTATACAGAAGTTCAAGTCAAAATGCAATGCATCACTACCCTTATACTATTTTACTTGCATTTTAATGCATTTTTTCTATCTATTTATTAATTTTCTTGAAGCAATTGGTATCTCTTCTTTCTGTATTTCCCTTTACTTCCTCTTTCTTCTTCCTACTGAACGTCGTATTCTTTGGAAGCTTGAATTTCAAATCAGTGGCCCCTTTGGTGGGCTTGAAGAGGTTTCATCTACTGACTAATATAATAATAATAATAATAATAATAATAATAATAATAATAATAATAATAATGATAATAATAATAATAATAATAATAATAATAATAATAATAATAATAATAATAATAATAATAATAATAATAATAATAAGGAGAAACAAATCCACAGTCATGTAAATGTACATATATTTAAATTTAGAAACAGCAAGGATAGCTTTCGTGATTCTGTTCGGTTCCCCTTATCATTAATAATAATAATTATTATCATTAATGATGAGGCGAACCGAATATTATTATTATAATAATAACGATAATTGAGATGGTAGAATTCCATAGAGGAATCATTCTCTAAATACTCTTAATAATAATAATAATAATAATAATAATAATAATAATAATAATAATAAAAATAATAATAATAATAATAAATAATAATAATAATAATAATTGAGATGGCAGCATTCCATAGAGAATTCGTTGACTAAATACCTTGATGAATTGCCAGTTTCCTTGAAGCTTGCCAGTGACCTCTCGTTACCTATCGGGTTTTCATCAACGTGTTCCTCCAGGCTTCCAGCGAAGAAGAAAGCCTAGAACAATCGTGGTGCCTCATTGGGATCGCTACATCTGAAAGGCATTGCTTATTTCGTGAATAAAACTCCCAAGGAGAATGTTAGTGGTCTGGACGTTGTGTACCAGCCATTCAGCTATTTTCTTTTTCTTTTATGAATTTTATTATATACTATAACGATATATGATACTCTATTATTCTGTACATATATCAAGGCGTTGCCTCCTCAGTTTCCTTGGGAGATAAACGGGAATTGATCGGGCAGACTGTAGTCTGGAACCTCTTCATGGTTAGCAGGTATGATGACTGTGTCAGCATCATTCATTTGACTACATCGACGCAGAATACGCGGTCATGCAATTCTGTCATTTTCATGACATTCCCTTCATTTCATTACAGACCTCATTTCATTACAGACCCTTAGGTCGTATCGTATTCACACACACAGCTTGACTAGAATATTATCTGAGGTGTATATTTCTAACGCACTCCGAAAGGAATTACAGTACTCTAAGGATTAGATATTCACTCACAGCTTAACTGAAATATTCTCTAGGGTGTGTATTTCTAACTTACTCTGAAAGGAATTACACTCCAAGGGTTAGCTATTCACACACAGCTTGACTACAATATTCTCTAGGGTGTATATTTCTAACGTACTCTGAAAGGAATTGCACTCCAAGGGTTAGATATTTACACACGCTTGATTAAGATATTTTCTAGGATGTAAATTTCTAACGTACTCCGAAAAAATTACTCTCCAAGGGTTAGATATTCACACACAGGTTGACTTAAATATTCTCTAGGGTGTATATTTCTAGCGTACTCCGAAAGGAATTGCTCTATAAGGATTAGAAATATTAACGGGTAAGCTACAGTATATTTCAAGATTGAATTGCTATAAGGGAGAAATTTATATATTGTCGTCTGCTACTCAAGATAACATTAAGGTTACTGTCATTTGATCAAGAGTAACGAAAAGCTGCCACTTTTATGGTAGTTACGAGTCACTGATATACTGTTGGAGTGAATTTGGATATCAATTGAGGTATTATGATAAGGGGAAAATATTCTCCCCATGAAGTTAAGACTAACTGGATCCTCCTTTTTGGAAATAATGGATATTTTTCTCTTGAGTGAGAAAACGTAGTTATATGTATTTGCGAATGATTGTAAAATATTCTCTGGTGCAACTTGAGAAGCATGCTTACCTTTGGAAATTAGGATAAGGGGAAAGTTTGGATCTTCCTTTTTATAAATAAAGGATATTTTTCGCTGAGTTACCTTTGGTTATTGCATATTTTACATACACTACTGTGAAAACTTAGTTCAATTTTGAAAATAACCACTCTCTCTCTCTCTCCCTCCTCTCTCTCTCTCTCTCTCTCTCTCTCTCTCTCTCTGTGTCTGTGTGTGTGTGTGTGTGTGTGTGCTGTGTCCGTCATTCAAAACACGTCATGTACTTACGTTTAGGCAACATGAGGAAGTGTGTTTTTGATGGTGGATCAGTGTACTCTCTCTCTCAGTGTGTGTGTGTGTGTGTGTGTGTGTGTGTGTGTATCCTAGCCACACCGAAATCCCGTTTGCTGTGTCCGTCATTCATATATAAAAAATGGCCGCGAAAAAACACCGGTTGGATTCGGCTGGTTTTCTGATCGGGATGACCAAAACCTGTGTTCATCGTTTTCAAATTTGTGATTTTTCAGGGCTTGTGCCGTTGCCTGCTTGGCCCGGCCTTTGAAAACTATATGTTGCCGCGATGCTGAAATATGTATGAATCTTCCTCCGAGTCTAAAACTCTCTGAATTACAGGGTGTGTTTTTGGGGGGCTGGGGCTGGGGGCGGTGGGTGTTTGTAATAACAAAACTCTCCATGCAGGAGAGAGAGAGAGAGAGAGAGAGAGAGAGAGAGAGAGAGAGAGAGAGAGAGAGAGAGAGAGGACCAGCTTACTTTTTAATGTACACTTGAAACGTGGGGCGATTGTAACTAACCTCCTATGCCTCACATTGTGTGGAAACCTGGATCCCATTTTAGTTTTCTGGAAAAAAAAAAAAACTATTGAGGATGGCTATTTGTTTGTCCGTCCGCATTTTGTCATTTCGTCCTCAGATCTCAACATCTACTGAGTCCAGAAGGCTGCAGCCCTTGAGACTCTGTAGCTTTTATTTTATTCAAGGTTAAAGTAAGCCATGGTCTTGCCTCTGTGACACCGCTGCAGGTGCCGACATTACAAGTCACCACCGGGCCGTGGCTGAGAGTTTCATACAGCATTATATGCTGTATAGAAAACTCGAGGAAACTTCGGAACCTTTTTTTACCTGTTTATTATT
>NC_061097.1:52406354-52411354 GCF_015104395.2 Macrobrachium nipponense | reverse complement strand
GACCTCTTGGGTCACTATCTAGAAAAGATTCAAAGACCTTTTGGGTCACTATCTAGGAAAGATTCAAAGACCTTTTGGGTCACTATCTAGGAAAGATCCAAAAGCCCTTGGAGGTCACTATCTAGGAAAGATTCAAAGACCTTTTGGGTCACTATCTAGGAAAGATTCAAAGACCTTTTGGGTCAATATCTAGGATAGATCCAAAAGCCCTTGGAGGTCACTATCTAGGAAAGATCCAAAAACCATTGAGGGTCACTATCTAGGAAAGATCTAAAAGCCCCTGGAGGTCACTATCCAGGAAAGATCCAAAGACCTTTTTGGGGGTCACTGTCTAGGAAAGATCCAAAACCTCTCGGGAGGGGGGTGGGGTCACTATCCAGGAAAGATCCAAAGACCCTTGGGGTCACTGTCTAGGAAAGTTTGTTGGTGTTCTTTCATAGTCCTAAGGATATATCTTTGAAACTGCAAACTTTCTCGGAACGGATATTGCTATTGTTGTTATTATGATCATAATGAGGAGGAGATAAATATAGATTAACTATTAAATCATTTAAGCCCCACAGAAAAGAGATTAAAATAAATTGAAATATAAAGTCAATTCTGGTGATGCAGCCAATGTCTTTAATGAAACTTGTTTAAGAGAGGGTGATACTAAATGTTGTTATTAGTAATATTAGCAAATATCAGTCCTGAAGAATTGAAAATAGAAAGAAGAATTGGAAAAACCTTATATGAAATTAACTCCCCTGATGCTGCCATCCTTTTTAACCGAACATCATAATCATCATCACCATTATTATTATTATTATTATTAACCATGTTGCTGTTGTGACAATTACAACTGTGTGTATATATTTATATATATATATATATATAGATATATATATATATATATATATATATATATAGTATATATATATATATATATATATATATATATATATTATACATGTATGTATGTATGTATGTATGAAGGTTATATATATATATATATATATATATATATATATATATATATATATATATATATATATAACCTACATACATACATCATACATACAATGCATACATACACACATATATATATATACATACATACATTATATATATATATATATATATATGTATATATAACTTACATATATACATACATACATACACACACACACACACACACATATATATATATATATACATGTGTGTGTGTGTGTGTGGGTGTGTGTGTGTGTGTGTGATTCCCAAATAATTTCAGTCTACTATTCAAGTTTGATCGAGAGAAAAGTGTCATAGACAATGAATGTAATTTTGTAACTCGAAAACATATGTCCAAAAGTGAATAAACTATTGCTAATGTCTTGGCATATTCAATATTGTAAACATTGTTGTCAGTATATGATGATGGGATTGTTGTATGTAGTGATGAGAAATTACTATTTTATGTTAAACGATTTCCGCAGTTTTTGTACTTATTTTTACTATTATTATTATTATTATTATTATTATTATTATTATTATTATTATTATTATTATTATTATTATTATTATTATTATTATTATATGGAACAAGCCACCCATTGACTTGAAATTCAAGCTTCCAAAGAATATGGTGTTCAATAGGAAGAAGCAAGAGGAAGTAAAGGGAAATGCAGATGAAGAGAGACCACTTATTTTTTTAAAAAATAAATTAACTTATTCTATTAATAGATAAGTAGATAAAATTGTATTAGTGGGCAGGACTCGTAATTTGTTCATATTCATAGAAATATATCTTGTTAGTGTTACCTTCTGGTCAACGTCTTTTTATTTTTTTTTTTTTCGTGGGTTGTGATTAGGCCAGGATTTGTAGTTTGATTGTATTCACACCATAAAAATATTTTTAACTTGATGATCCTTTTTGTCACCTGTCAATAAAAGCAAAATCCTGACAGTGGTGCTCATCAAATGGAAGAGTTTCTTTCACATTATTATTATTTTTTTTTTATTTATCAATGCCCTCCAATTTGACTGGGTGGTATTTATAGTGTGGGGTTCCGGGTGGCATCCTGCCTCCTTAGGAGTCCATCACTTTTCTTACTATGTGCGCCGTTTCTAAGATCACACACTTCTGCACGAGTCCTTGAGTTACTTCAGCCTCTGGTTTTTCCAGATTCTTTTTTCAGGGATCTTTGGATCGTGCCTAATGTTCCTATGATTTTGGGTACAATTTCTACTTGCGTATCCCATATTTCTTGTTTCTATTTTCAGGTCTTGATACTTTTTCATTTTTTCCCTTATTATTAATTATTATTATTATTATTATTATTTTTATTATTATTATTATTATTATTATTATTATTATTATTATTATTATTATTATTATTATTATTATTATTATTATTATTCAGAAGATGAAACCTATTCACTTGGAACAAGCCCATCAAAGGGAAATACAGAAAGAAGAGATCGCTCATATTAAAAAAAGAAAAAAAATATATTTGTTTGTCAGTTCTTTGTCTTTACTTTTCGTAAAGAAGTTTCCATGGGTCCTTTCTATTCTTCATAATGATTATAAGGGATTAAAGGTTTGTCTGATATATGTTGATAGTTGTTTTTAGGTTTTTTTCTTTTACTGGGAAGACAAAGAACTTTCATGAAAGAATGGAACATTGCAGTTAATATATATAAATATATATATATATATATATATATATATATATATATATATATATATATATATATATATATATATATATATATATATATATATATATATATATATATATATATATATATATATATCATATAATATAATACATATATACATATATATAATATAAATATATATATATGTGTGTGTGTGTGTGTATTAGTAAATTATAGTACACATAATTATATAAATTACAGTGTGAATTCCAGATGGTACATATTATTATCAAAATAATTCTAAATAGACAGATATGTGTAACCAACAGAAAGTTCTGTGCTAAATTTGATCATTACAATCTGAGCTTGCAACGTACAGCAAGAAAACAACAACGCGTAGCAAACAGAAGACGACGACCAAAAAATAAATTAGAAAAAAAGAAAATAGGAAAATCTATTTGATCGTCGTTCTAATGTTTCGGTAATCAAAAGTTAAATGGATCTAATGAGAATATATCGCTTTCCGCAACCGTATACCTGCTGGGGGGGTTACCGGTGGTGTCCGTCTGGTCCGTGCGTACCCGACCCTCAGCGGTTCCAGTCTGACACTACCGGGATACCCAGACCCGAACCCCCGGTGGCGGTGACCGTCGCCGGACCCATAGCAAACCCCCCTCCTCTCCCCTTCCCTGGATCCCTCCCTCACCACGTCCACCGTTCCCGGTCTCAAGCACAACACCAGCACTCTGAGATGTCCGCCATTACGTGAGCCTAAGGCCGCCGCCACCCACGGACCTCTTCCCCCGCTCGCTTGTGACGTCATGCGCGCTGGATTTCGGTTGACGTGAAATTTGACTGCCTGGAATCGTTGCGTTTTCTTCCGATGACTCTGCTTCCTCTTCTTCTTCCTCTTCGTCTTCGTCTTCTTCTCGTGTCTTGTCGGGTTTTAAGTCTAAGTATTGCTTAATGTCATGTTACGTCTTTCTGTGTGCCACCCTGTAGTAGTAACTCGCTCCGTTTATTGCTGAAGTTTATAGCAGATGATAACTAAGTTATGTATGTGTTTGTATATATATATATATATATATATATATATATATATATTATATATATTATGTGTGTGTTATATTATAAATAATATATTATATATAGCATTTTTTCTGAGAAATAAAATATCGACATATAAGACTTACGAGAAACTTATCCCCAACAGAACTCTTGAACTATATCAAATTCTTTTGACACGATGTCGCCACACACACACACACACACATTATATATATATATATATATATATATATATATATATATATATATATATATAGTATGTATATATATATATATATATATATATATGTATATATATATATATATATATATATATATATATATATATATATATATATATATATAGTAGGGCCCTCATTACTAATGTTGATTATGAAGACGAAATGTACTCACACAAACATATATAGAACTTAAAGCTTTCTTTTGTCTTTCCATCTGTGAACTTGATCATTAGACCACAAAGAGACACAGGACAATGGCGAAGAAAGAGAACGAAATATAAACAAAATGAAACCGATAAAAGGCGTAAAAGTAAGTAAGCGAACTCTTTATTCCTTCCTAATTCTTTCTCAAGATGTGGAAGTGATCTGCGAGGCGGAACAAAACACTGGTCTTCTTTTGGAACGACATCATTATTATTATTATTATTTTCTATCACAGTCCTCCAATTCGACTGGGTGGTATTTATAGTGTGGGGTTCCGGGTTGCATCCTGCCTCCTTAGGAGTCATTCACTTTTCTTACTATGTGCGCCGTTTCTAGGATCACACTCTTCTGCTTGAGTCCTGGAGCTACTTCAGCCTCCAGTTTTTCCAGATTCCTTTTCAGGGATCTTGGGATCGTGCCTAATGTCCTATGATTATGGGTACAATTTCCACTGGCATATCCCATATCCTTCTAATTTCTATTTTCAGGTCTTGATACTTATTATTATTATTATTATTATTATTATTATTATTATTATTATTATTATTATTATTATTTTTATTATTATTATTATTGGAGAAACAAATCCATAGTTATGTAAATGTCCATATATTTAGATTTTAAACTTGAGAGATTTTTTAGGGGAACCGATCAGATTCCCGAAAGCTATCTTTAAAGTTTTAAATTTAAATATAGGCTATGCATATTTACATAACTGTAGACTTGTTTCTCCATTTGAAGACATGTGCTACTATGAGGAATTTTTTATTTATTTTTATTATTATTCATAAGATGGGGAACCCTATTCATATGGAAGAAGGCCACCAAAGGGGCCATTGACTTGAAATTCAAGCTTTGAAATAATTTGGCGTTCATTAGGAAGAA
>NC_061097.1:52391354-52401354 GCF_015104395.2 Macrobrachium nipponense | reverse complement strand
TTACCTTAAAATCCATTTCTTCACTGACGAGTTCTGAGTCATCCTATATTCGATCAATTATGCATTTTTTTTCGCATTATCAGCCATCTTCTACAAGTCGTCTTTCTATCTAATTTATGTTCTTATATATGACCAAACAAACTTTATCTTGGACTACAGATAAGGTTGGTTCTTAAACGTTTATTATTAATTGCATTACGATTTTAGTCATGGAATCATATCATATTCATACTGCTGCATTAGTCTGTAAACTTAATATTTTCTTCTACATTCATCCATTTTGTAACATGGAATCTTATGCTGAATGCAAATTTTATCAATGTGTAACATGCTATTATTCTTCTTGCATTTTAATTCAGTTTTATTTATGGAATCATATCATTCACATTGCAGCATTACCCTGTAAACCTAATATTTTCTTCTATATTCATCCATTTTCTGAAATGATACCTCATGCTGAATGCAGACTTTATCAAATTGTAAAATGTCACTCTTCTCGCATTTTAATACATTTGTATCTATTTATCGATTTAGTAATTGATTCATTTTCTTCTTTAATAAGTGGCATCTCTTCTTTCTGTATTTCCCTTTACTTCCTTTTACTTCTTCCTCATGAACACCATATTCTTGGAAGCTTAAACTTCACGTCAGTGGCCCCTTTGGTGGGCTAGTTCCATATGAATAGGTTTCATCTGCTGAATTATAATAATAATAATAATAAATAATAATAATAATAATAATAATAATAATAATAATAATAATAATAATAATAATAATAATAATAATAATAATAATAGAATAAGTTCTAAAGGGTCCACAATAATACAAAGTGTAAGAAGTCCGTGTATAATTTTGAAGACTTTACAGAAAGCTTTCGAACCCTTCCCTTGGTTCATCTTCAGTCCAAATGAACCCAGGGAAGGGTTCGAAAGCTTTCTGTAAAGTCTTCAAAATTATACACAGACTTCTTACACTTTGTATTATTGTGGACCCTTTAGAACATTATATATACTCTCGTGATAGAGAGTTTTTCCCTAATAATAATAATAATAATAATAATCATAATCATCATAATAATGTTAAGAAATTCACAGTTCCGTGAAAACAAAATGTTTAAAAAATATCCACAATTATATATAAAAATATATTTCCATGTAAAAATATAAAAGAAAGACGTTCGAACACCTGAACGTCACACTGATGAGGAACACCGTTCAGGTGTTCGAAAGTCTTTGTTTTATATTATTACATAGAAATATATTTTTATATATAATTGTGGATATTTTTTAAACAATAATAATAATAATGATAATAATAATAATAGTTTGAAAAGAATTCTCAGAAGGACTCAGTTTCTCAGAAGGACCCAAGTTCGAAAAGAATACTGAGAGGGACCCAATTTCTTTGAAATTTCAGAAGACCCCAATTTTGAAAAGAAGTTCGAAAAGATATTCTCATAAGGACCCATGTTTGAAGATTTCTCATCAAAAGACCCAAGTTTTGGGAAGATTTGTCAGAAGAACCCCAGTTTGAAAAAATATTCTCATTAGGATCCAAGTTTGAAAAGATATCTCAGAAGAACCCAAGTTTGACAACAATTCTCAGAAGGACCCAAGTTGTTTGTCAAGAAATCTCAGAAGAACCCAAGTTTGAAAAGATATTTTCATAAGGACCCAAGTTTGAAATGAATTCTCAGAAGGACCTAAGTTTGAAATTAATTCTCAGAAGGACTCAAATTTGAAATGAATTCTCAGAAAACCCAAGTTTGAAAGAATATTTCAGTGAGACCCAAGTTTGAAATTAATTCTCAGAAGGACTCAATTTGAAAAGATTTCTCAGAAAGAATCCAAGTTTTGAAAAGATTTCTTCAGAAGGACCCATTTGAGAAGATTTTCTCGAACGATTTCATTTGAAAAGATCCTCGAAGGCTTTCAAGTTTGGAAAACAAGATTTCTCAGAAGGCATCCAAGTTTGAAAAGATTTCTCAGAAGGACCCAAGTTTGAGAAGATTTCTCAGAAGAATCCAAATTTGAAAAGATTTCTCAGAAGGACTCAAGTTTGAAAAGATTTCTCAGAAGGACATAAGTTTGAAATTAATTCTCAGAAGGACTCAAATTTGAAAAGATTTCTCAGAAGGACTCAAGTTTGAAAAGATTTCTCAGAAGGACTCAAATTTGAAAAGATTTCTCAGAAGAATCCAAGTTTGAAAAGATTTCTCAGAAAGACCCAAGTTTGAAATTAATTCTCAGAAGGACTCAAATTTGAAAAGATTTCTCAGAAGGACTCAAATTTGAAAAGATTTCTCAGAAGGACTCAACTTTGAAAAGATTTCTCAGAAGAACCCAAGTTTGAAAAGATTGCTCAGAAGGACTCAAATTTGAAATGAATTCCCAGAAGAATCCAAGTGTGAAAAGATTTCTCAGAAGAATCCAAGTTTGAAAAGATTTCTCAGAAAGACCCAAGTTTGAAAAAAGAAAGAAAAAAAAAATCTCGGACGTAACCTCTTAACAAATCCTTCCCTCCTTGGGGTAGAGCTACTACTACCCGGTTCCTCCACCTTGCGTGCTGGCTGTCATGCAGAGTGAAATATGAAGCTGCTGAATGTGAGTCAGTCCTCTTGAATGGACACAACAAACCCTATTGAGATGACAAAACATGCGGCCACCACCGGTGTGCATGACGCCATGGGGTCGGTCGAGGGTTGGAGGACGGCAGCGCATGGCTGGGAACGAGCGTGGTATGGTGCTGCTACCCGCCTGCCCGAATCAGTAAAGAGGAATGCACGTGCCATGCCACCAACAACAGCACGTTCACCACGTGCCTGCTTTGTGCACAGCTGTTATAAGCATGACGCCTCTAAAGGGAGGAAGAAGAGGAGGAGGAGGAGGAAGAGGAGGGAGAGGGTCATGCACGGCATGCATGCAGGAGGGTTGTAATTGGGTGAGGTCCATTTTTAACTCGTCTTCAAAAGAATGAAGACTCACTTTGGACGACAAGTCTGGGTTTTTTTTTTCATTCCTTGCTCTACCTTGAAGGTGCAGACCCAATACTATTTATTCTTCTTGCATTGTAATACTTTTTTTTATCTTTATTTATTTTTTTCTTTTTTTCTGTGTTTCACTCTACATCCATAGGAATGGGGTTCATATTGTGAATAATAATAAGAATAAATAATAATAATAATAATAGACAGTCAGTCGACAGAGTAGACATTGTTATTGCTACTATTTGCATTATGGTAACAGAAGCATTTAGTGGATGAAATGAAATTTTAATATATTTTATTGCGATGTTTAGATAATGACGAGTTTGGATCAATTTTACTTTCTGTATATCTGGATCGAATGTCGCGCCCATTCTGATCGTTTCTAGAAGCATTGGTGATCATTTCCTATAGTTTATGATGTACTTTTCATTAACAGGAGTTTCATTTTAGGCTGCAACTAACAAAACGACCAGTTTGATATAATCAAAGTAAAATCTTCTGCGTTTTCTAGACGCGCAAATGTCTACATTGAACGTTGATGAATTTTGTAAGATTGATGGAGGCTGGTGTAACCCAACTATATATATATATATATATATATATATATATATATATATATATATATATATATATATCTATGGTTAAGTGTGGGAATGCTTTTGGCGATGTAATGATTGAATATTATTTTATTTATTTATTGGAGTATTTACGTTTCTTCTGGATTTAAAAAAAAAAAAAATTTCCTTAGGTGTTTTGGCTTTAGACTGGACTGCGGTTCTCTCTCTCTCTCTCTCTATCTCTCTGCTCTCTCTCCTCTCTCTCCCCTACCATTATACCCTTTTTATTCAACTTTTCATGATCTCATGCACTTTTCAACCTTGACGCATGTTGGCCATTCATGTCCCCCCTCTGCTGACCATGTGACCCCATGTAACACAATATAAAGCCCAAGAGAGCGAAGGAGGGAGAGAGTGAGAGAGTCAAGAGTCAGTCAGGTAAGGGGTTGCATGCTTCGGTCATGCATTTCATGCATTACTAAAAAATAACTTGCACGCGACCGCTCTCGTGTGCACGGTCATTCACGTGGATGCTACTAATTGAATGGTGTGTAGGTACCACGTGGCCCCTTTCATCATTCAGAACCTGAATCCCGAGCGATTGCATTGTACGGTGCGATCTCATGAGGGATTTTTTTTCGGGGGGGCGGGGGGGGGGGGGGGGGGTTTACTGGCGGGTGGGGTTGGGGGTTCTGTAGGAGTGGGGAGGGCGGCGATTATACTCTTTTTCGGCACTCGCGGTTATGTCATTGCATGATAGATACGTTTGGTGCATTGGAAACTTTGACAGTTTATATATATATATATATATATATATATATATATATATATATATATATATATATAGTATATATATATATAGATATATATATATATATATATATATATATATATATATATATATATATATATATATATATATATATATATATATATATATATGATACATGCATGCGGTTGTGTGCTTGCATGCACATATGTATGCATGTGTGTGGTAGCGATTGATGCGTATGTAACAAATGCACCTGAGAGATTAGAGACGGGAAATGTCAAAGAAGTTGACGGGATTGAAAGTTAGATGGTTAAAAGGCATCTGAGGAGTTTACCATTGTGCAAAAGATTAAGCCTTGAACAAAGGGAGGGGTTCCAGAAAAATGGAAAAGGGAAATAACTGTTTCTTTGTGTAAGGCTGAAGGTGCTATGGTGTCTGTGACAGTTATGGAGGCGTCACGTGATGTGGTGTAACAGGAGAGGGTATGTTTTCATTTGATAGAGAAAGTAAGAAAGTAACATTTTAGATGGAGACAAGACAGGTCATTGTGGATCAGGCTTTTATTGTTAAAGTTATGTGAGAATTTTGCTAGTAATAATAATGATTATTATTATTATTTAGTAGATGTGACCTGTTCGTATGGAACAAGCCCACCAAAGGGGCTATTGACTTGAAATTGAAACTTACAAAGAAGGTTATTATTTTTATTATTATTATTATTATTGAGAAACTATAACCTTTTCATATGGAACAAGCCCAAAGAGGCCATTGACTTGAAATTCAAACTTCCAAACAATATGGCGTTCGTGAGGAAGAAGAGCGAGGAAGTAAAGTGAAATATAAATGGAAAAACATAACGTTGTGGACATGAATTTTTAAGAAGAACTAGACAAGTTTCGAAAGATTGAAAAATGGAGATATATGAAGAAGGTAAGTTGGTCTTTCGCTTGAATCGAATAGATGTTAGTTTGCAGAAGAACTTGTAAAAATAAGAAATCTTTGGACGGCAGGTAGTTAGGAAGACCAAGGAAATGTTGACTGGACGGTCAAGCGAGAGGTTGGACATTCCTTCTAAGGCAAAATGGATTGGCAGAGTGAATGTTTGAGGAGTTAATGTACTGCTGGTGAGCGTTTTTTACAAGTACACGAACTTGCTAATTCTCTGGAGCTTTCTTTTTCGACCTGTGGTTCAGTCCTGATTCGGCAATTGAAGAAATTAATATTTTGAGAGACAATCTCCCTCGCCCTAAAAGATCAGCTGCGATATATATATATATATATATATATATATATATATATATATATATATATATATATATATATATATATATATATCTATATATATATATATATATATATATATATATATATATATCTTTGTTTATGCAGATGAAATATATTTATGGAAATATTTACAAAGATTATTTATTTATTTCCATAAATATATTTCATCTGGATAAACAAGGATATAACTGGGGATCCTTCTATTGATTTCATAGAAGCACGATACGGTGTTATCTATTATGCATATATAATATAACGTGGGGTCTATAGATTGGGAGTATATATATAAATAAATATATATATATGATATATATATATATATATATGATATATCTTATATTATCATATATATAATCTATATATATATATATATATAAAAAATATATAATATAAATATATATATATATATATATATATACTACTATATATATATATAAATATATATATAATAAAACCATAAAAGATATGTATGCAAACTCAAATACCGCCAAGACGGTCTTTACCTATGTGATTCAAATTCTATCCACGACCAACACCTCGCTGAAGGCCGTCTTTCACAACGGGCGCTGGATAACACGAGGCCGATTTAATTGTATCCGGGTTGTCTTTTGTTGCAGAGACTAAATCCACTTTCTTATCAGATTAACACATCCGATAGATGGAACTCGCTGGCGGGTATAAATTAGTAAGCATCAATATGGGCAGAATAAACACGTTACCTCCTTTCTGTCATATTATTGCTTATGATTAAGCTGGTTTTTATCGGCCTTTCTGTCTCTGTCTGTATATCTGTCTTATTCTGTATCATATATATATATATATATATATATATATATATAGATATATATATATATATATATATAGTATATATATATATATATATATCTATATATAGATATATATATATATAGATATATACATATCGATATAGATATATATATCTCTGTTGGCTGATTGGATAGCGTCACTGACTGTCCTGATTTCGTCCCCGTCCACTTGGACGGTGGTTCGATCCCATGGGGGGACGAAATTATTATCAATTAAAAAATTCCCTTCGGTACATATATGAAAAATATATCATTTGGGAGTTAGAAAGTGAATTTAGATATTAAAGGACATTGTTAGCTTGAATTGATGTATGTATGTATATATATATATTATGGTTCTATTATACATCTATCATCTATATATATATATATTATATATATAATATATATATATCTATATATATATATATATATTGTAATAGCCAAAGGGCCGCCTAACTTCTCAAATTCTTCGGTTTTTTTTTTTTTTGGTGGTCAGGTTGGCAAGGTGACCTCGTCATGATTATGGTATCGCGGGTTCGTTTCCCGCTACCGGACATCATGGTCGCTTCAATTTCTTGGAAGTTGGAGCTTATGGTTTTTTTGTGACAAGCGTATCCAATAAAAAAAAAGAATTTGAGACGTTAATAGGGTATTGTGGCTATTACAATTTCACATGTATATTCTACACACACACACACACACTCACACACACACACATTTGTATATATATATATATATATATATATATATATATATATATATATATATATATATATATATATATATATATATTCGTGTCCTTTTGTGCGTGTGTTATATACATCCCCCACCCCAATCAGGATATTGAACACGATTATGTTACTCCTATGTATGTAAGCATAACCAGACATTCTCTCTATGTTTCAGATTGACTTCGCATTGACACTACTAATCGACTCCCATAGACTTCATGTACACACCTATTTATAATGGTACAAAGCAGGTAAATTATTCTAAATTTAAGCTTCGTATTCGAAATGAGTATGGTCATTCCTGTTATTATAGGAACGATATAGCTTTTAATGCCCATTTAATGGATATATTAAATGCATTTTATGTTTAATATATAATATTAGATATATATATAATATATATATATAATATATGTATAATTATATATTATAATTACATATATATATATATATATAGATTATAGATATGTATGTATGTATTATGGATTATATAAATATATATTTGTATATATAGATAAACCATTAGATATAATTAAAATGCATTTTTTATATGTTTTATATATATATATGATATATATATATGTATATATGGTATGATTATATATATATATACATATATATATATATATATATATATAGATAGTGTATGTATGTAGCCTATATGTATATATAATATTTGTATATATATAATAACATATATATATATATTTGTGTATATATATATTTATTTTATATATGTGTGTATATATATATATATATATATATATAGTATAATGTATATAGATTATTATTGTATAATATATATATATATATATATATATATATATATATATATCTATATATATATCATATATATATAGGTATATTATGTGTGTGTGTGTGTGTATATATTTATTTAGATATATATTTATTCTATGAAGGACTGGACTAATTATCCGGCTTATATTTTTCCGTTATATTCATTTATGTTTTATCTGTTTATCTTTCATAAACTAGGGTGTAATTATAAGAAATTTTAGTCCGAATTAATTTTAATGGCCGGCAATGTTTAATTTTCATTTCGGTGACTTTTCATTTCATTGCCTCTAGTCATGTTCTGTATATGGTTGTAGTCGATGACGTCAGAAGCATCAAATTAGATGTTATGCTGGAGTGCGTTTGAGATGTCGTTTTTGGGCGGGGACAAGACTCGGTACCGGAAGCTTTGAATAATATGGAGATTGTAAACAAGATTGTGATTAATTTTTTTTATATTAGCGCAATTAATACTGAAGAAAAATAAGATGAATCTTCTAACATCCTAAAACGAGTTTAAATCTGTTTATTTTACAGCCAGTTTTCTTTAATTTTTGAATTCACATACTATTGAAATTCATTATTTTTTTTTTAATATTAACGCAAATAATCCGAAGAAAATTTTGATGAATCTTCTAACAGCCACTAAATCTAGTTTAAATTAGTTTCATTTTTACAGCCACTTTTCTTTAATTTTTGAATTAACATACTATTGAAATTAATTTTTGTAATATTAGCCCAATTAATACTGAAGAAAATTAAGATGAATCTTCTAACAGGCATTAAATCTAGTTTAAATCTGTTTCATTTTTACATCAAGTTACAGCCTCTTTTCTTTAATTTTTGAATTAACATACTTTTGAAATTCATTATTTAATATTAACCCAATTATTACTTAAAAAGATAGAGATGAATCTTTTTACATCCATTAACTCTAGTTTAAATCTACTTCATTTTATATCAAGTTAGAACCACTTCTGTTTAATTTTTTTTATTTAATTTATAATTTAACATACAATAGAAATTCATTTTTTTAATATTAGGGCAATTAATACTGAAAAAAAAAATTAAGATCAATCTTCTAGCAGCCACTAACTCTAGATTAAATCTATTTCATTTTACATCCAGTTAGAACCACTTTTGTTTAATTTTTTATTTAATTTTTAATTCAATATACTATTGAAGTTCATTTTTTATATTATTCCTATTAATACTGAAGAAAATTAAGATGAATCTTCTAACAGCCACTAACTCTAGTTTAAGTATATTTCATTTCACATGAAATTACAACCACTTTTGTTTAATTTTTTATATAATTTCTAATTCAACATACTATTGAAGTTCATTTTTTTTATATTATCCTAACTAATACTGAAGAAAATTAAGATAAGTCCTCTAACAGCCACTAACACTATTTTAAATCTAATTCATTTTACATCCAGTTAGAACCACTTTTCTTTTTTTCTTTTTTTGTAGTTCATCTCGCATAAAACCATTACACTGAGAATTCTCCACCAGTGAGAATGACATCAAGATTTTAATTATCGTCATGAGAATCGCATTATGACATCTGAGGTTTCTTCTTCCCATGGGAATTTTTTCTTTATGCTTATACCTTTAACTGACTTCCACGTAACCCTTCGTTTCTTGATGTTAATCACCATCAGACCAGGAACATATCCCCAATACTGTTCGTCTTGCATTTTAATACATTCTCATCTATTTATTAATTCATTTTTGTTTCTTTTTCAAACAGTGGGATTTCCTCTTTCTGTATTTCTCTTTACTTCCTCTTACTTCTTCCTCATGAACACCATAATATTCTTTGGAAGCTTGACCTTCAAGGCTGTGTCAGTCCTCTGTGGTGGGCTTGTTCCACATGAATAGGCTTGGTCTACTGAATAATGATAAATGTCATTGATAACTAACTGGCAGTTTTACCCACGTTTAACGTCATGTCCAGAAAATCTTGAGGGTAGTTTTTTTATCTAATTCAAAAGATGATACGACATTGAAGCAACTCGTATTTATGATGTTGACCTCTTTCAGAGTCGGTCATGAACTGG
>NC_061097.1:52381354-52386354 GCF_015104395.2 Macrobrachium nipponense | reverse complement strand
TCCTTAGCGTAGATCACAGGATATTTTCGTAAGACTCATTTCATGAATATTTCAGAGGAAATATCTCTAAGATTGTATTTTTTTTTTCTGATAGCAGATCACAGGGTATTTTCTTAAGACTCATTTCATGAATATTCCAAAGGAAATATCCACACGAATTGTATTTTTTTTTTTTTTTTTAGCACAGAGATTTCCTTACTCAGCTCCTCTAATATACTAATCACTGTTCGTACAAAAAATTCCTAAGTTAAAACCTGTAAATTCTTTTGAAGCCTCCGAGCGTTAAGATTATCTGGAAAACATACTGTGGCAATCTTCTTAATAGATATGATTTGCCTACCTTGTGTTTTGTAGGACAGCAAAAACTATGCAGGCTGTTAAAATACAAAGTTGCTAATATCAGGACACAAATTATTATTATCATCATTATTAAGAATTATGTTAAGTATCTACCTATACTGGATGCCAAGGGAAATGATATATAAACTTCTCAAATCATTATTGTTACTATTAAGAAGATGAAACCTATTCATATGTACCATTTAGCTATTGACTTGAAATTCAAGTTTCCAAAGAATATGGTGTTCATTAGGAAGAAGTAAGAATAGGTAAAGGGAAATACAGAAAGAAGATATACCAATTATTAAAACAAAATTTAATTGATGCAAATGTGAGAAGTGTTCCAATACTATTAAGATGAAGAAATCTCAGTAGAATAGTTTGGTATTTTTAGGATTAAGTTCTAATCAGTAGCAATCCTATGTACTTAATTCTACAGACATTTTAATTATCGATATTGAAACTACAAACACACACACACGCACTCACTCACACACACACACACACACACACACACACACACACACACACACACACACACACATATATATATATATATATATATATATATATATTATATATATATATATATATATATATATATATATATATATATATATATATATATATATATATATATATATCTTTTGACGAATAATATTCTCCCTACTTTTGTCGATCCCGTGGGTGTTTGTGTTTTCTCATCCACGTTCCTTTAACATATGTCAATTTATTTTTAGTTCCTTGAGGTGCTTTATCAGCTGCATAACTTAGAACTCTCCGTGAGTCCTTCATCCAAACTGATGCTCTCTCAAATCTTGATTTTTTCTACAAATCGAATTCATATGTGTCTTTTGGCCTTCTTTCTGTAAAAGGCAAATATTACCAGTTGTCCTACATTTGACAATATTTCTAGAATAGAACTGAGCAGAACTATGCTCTGTCAACCTTAACGGACTCCACAATTAGATTTATGCATTCAGCGCCCCATTTTTCAGTAATTCGTAGTCTCTAGTATCCGTTCTCATTTTTACTCATGAATCAGTAATAACATTTCTCAGAAATGTTTAGTCTCTAGTACTGGAAAGAATTTGGCTCAAACTTAGAGGACAAATTCATTTCGTCTCTAGTACTGGCAAGAATTTAGCTCTCTCTTATAGTAATGGCAAGAATTTAGCTCTAGCTTAGGGGACTGATTTATTTCGCCTCTAGTACTGGCAAGAATTTAGCTCTATCTTAGATCACTGCTTAATTTCGTCTCTAGTACTGGCAAGAATTTAGCTCTATCTTAGATGCCTAATTCATTTAATCTAGTACTGGCAAGAATTTAGCTCTAACTTAGAGGACTAATTCATTTCGTCTCTAGTATGGGCAAGAATTTAGCTTTTGTCTTATAGTAACGGCAAGAATTTAGATGCCTAAATCATTTCGTCTCTAGTACTGGCAAGAATTTAGGTCTATCTTAGAGGACTAATTCATTTCGTCTCTAGTTCTGGCAGGAATTTAGCTTTTGTCTTATAGTAACGCCAAGAATTTAGATGCCTAATTCATTTCGTCTGTAGTACTGGCAAGAATTTTGTTCTATCTTAGAGGACTAATTCATTTCGTCTCTAGTTCTGGCATGAATTTAGCTTTTGTCTCACAGTAACGGCAAGAATTGAGCTCTATGTTAGATAACTGTTTTATTTACTTTCATCACAAATACCTACACATGAATCTGTAATAGCATTTTATTTCATAGCAAGATCATTCTGATTTTGGGACTAATCGAGATGCACAGATGCAATTTTAGACGCTGCAATATTTTCCTCCTCTGTTTTAACCTTCCGACCTCCAACCCCGTATTTATGCAACTTTCGCTTGTTCCGCTGTAAATGTATCAGAAATTTATTGAAGAGTAGATGATATCCACATCTTGCGAAAATAATTAAAGTGAAGTCCTGCAGCTACTTCAGCATCTCATTTTTTCCGTTCCTGTATTATTATTATTTAAACTTATTTCATTATTATTATTCCTCATTCCTATTATTATTCTATTCATTCTACTTCTATTATTATTATTATTCTTTATTATTATTATTATTATTCATTTAATTATTCATTCATTATTCATTCAGCCTAAACGCCCCAAAAATTCTGGGGGAAACCACTATTTCCATATAGAACAGGCCCACCAAAGGGGCCAATGACTTGAAATTCAAACTTCCAAAGAATGTGGTGTTCACTAGGGAGAAGAGGACATAAAGGGAGATGCAGAAGGAAGAGACACCACTTATTAAAAAAATGAATAAGAAAATAGATGAATAGATAGAAATATATGAAAATGCAAGAAGAATAATATTAGGGTAGTATTGCATTGCAATTTCGCTTGAGCTTCCGAAGTTCCAATTGCTTTTTATTGTTAATAACAGTAATCCTGTCTGAGCTGTAATGAGCACAATAAAATAAAGATTTTATATAAGTCACAAACAGTATTTAGAAGTCACCTGTCATGATTTAAGACATGTGATGTCTGATTTTGTTTGGGAATTATTTTGTGTTTATTGATGTTTGGTTTTACTGTAACGCTCACATTTCATTTCCAAAAGTTATATTCTGGCACCTGAGTAATAATGCTTAAAGATTTCCAAAAGTTATATTCTGGCAACTGAGTCATAATACTTAAGGATTTCCAAAAATTAATAATGGTTTAAAAAAAAAATTATTTTTAAAAAAAAATGATGGCACCTGAGGTAAATATTAAGAATTTCCCAAAAGTTATATGATGGCACCTGAGTAATAATACTTAAGAATTTCCAAAAGTTATATGATGGCACCTGAGTAATAGAACTAAGATTTCAAAAAGTATATGATGCACCTGATAAAATAACTTAAGAATTTCCAAAAGTTATATGATGGCACCTGAGTAATAATACTTAAGGATTTCCAAAAGTTATATGATGGCAACTGAGTAATAATATCGAAGGATTTCCAAAAGTTATATTTTGGCAAATGAGTAATACCTTGGATTTTCAAAATTTATATGATGGCACCTGAGTAATAGTAGTTAAGGAATAAATTCTCACCGTCTGTCTGATAACTATATTTTTATAGATAGTTAATGGTAACATTTTGATTATTATCTATTTGAGGTGTTTTCTGTGCTAAGAACCTTAATCTAAGGACCATAGATTTGCCATCATTTTTAGTTATTCACTACTTACTATAGTTTTATATTAGTTATTGGTACCATTCTTATTATTATCTTTTGAGGGGATGGGGGCGAAAGTTTCGCGTGCTAAGACGCAGATAACTTAAGGAGCATAGAGTTTAATAGCCTTTTGTAGTTATTCATTTACGGTTAATTTTTTTAGTTTTAAGTGAAGTACAGCGCTTATAATGTCAATTTGTGCGATTCACCATATGGTGATAAATAATTCAGGGTTAAAAGAAACTGAGGAGCACGCTGCATGCACTACAATCAAATTTATAAACATAACGCCGCGTGCGTGCGTGTGCATTGCGCGTTTATGCCCGCCCCGTATGCATGCATGCTTACGTAGCACGCGCAAGCACGAAAGAGGCGACGAAACATTGCATTTCCGTCTGTCTGAAGATTCGACTTGATTGATTACAACAAACAGATTTATAGACCGTTTGAAGAGCGATAGATCAGCGTGACACAAACACGTCGGTTGCCCGAATCGGTTTTGTTTTTATAATAATTTTTTTTTTTTTTTTTTTTTGTTTTTTTTTTTTTTTTTTTTTTTTTTTAGTAATAAGTTATTTAGGTCATATAGGGGGGTAAAGGGAAACAAGCGACCGGCTTTCGTTTTATTATAATGTGTGTAGGGGACGTGTGCGGTTTTCCGCTTCATACAAAAGTCACTAGGACAGAACAGCAAATTCCGGATTCAGTGATATACTACGGGGGATGGGAGACGGTTTGCCTTTCAGAATTGATAAACCTCATGAGCTGCTCAGGGTTGGTACTTGGAAGACGTTTCCAGATTCTTGTGGGTGTATATATATAGATATATATATATATATATATATATATATATATATATATATATATATATATATATATATATATATACGTGTATATATATATATATATATATATATATATATATATATATATGTATATATTATATATATATGTATATATATATATGATATATATATATATGTGTATATATATATATATATATATATATATATATATATAATATATTATATATATATACATATAAATATATACACACACACGAATACCACAGAAAAATAAACAGGCAGAAGTTCAGTGCCAAGCGTTTCCGCGTGTGTTTTGTATTCACGAGTAAATCTATCTGTCTATCTATCTATCTATTTATCTATATATACTTAATATATATATATATATATATATATATATATATATATATATTATTTCAATATTATAGGTATTCCGGGTTTCATCAGTAGAATCGTTATCATCATATCATATTATTATTATTATTATTATTATTATTATTATTATTATTATTATTATTATTATTATTATTATTATTATTATTATTATTATTATTAAATGGCAGAAATTGTCATTGCATTAATTATCACCAACCTTTCATTAATAGTACATCAGTACTTCTCCCCTAACAAATATATATTCAGTGTACAGCTATAACCCACTTATA
>NC_061097.1:52356354-52366354 GCF_015104395.2 Macrobrachium nipponense | reverse complement strand
ATCCCGAGAGTACAGACAAGATTAAAATGTGTATTTTTTTTTTATTCATTAAAGAATGTGGTTGATGGACATTTAATGTAAGAGTAAGAGGTGATTAATTTTGTGGGTTCCCTCTTGATAAGGTCAGCAATTGTTTGAGTACTGTTTTTTTTTTTTTTTTTTTTTTTTTTTTTTTTTTTTTTTTTTTTTTTTTTTTTTTTAGATGTAGAGACTACGACCATCACGTAAGAATGATTTGTGTTCTCTGCTCTGTGTTAATCTAAGCGAATGCCAATGCTAATCTTAACAAGGCGTGATCCAATCTCCAGTTTACTCAAAGCACGTGCATATCTATGGTCAAATTAGAGCGTTGTTTGACCAACGTAAATGAAAAATGAATACGTTATATCTTATTAGAAATAATTTTTCTCTCCTGCTCAACATGTACATTATTTATTTTTTACATTTTCAGTCTAATAAATAATTCATAAATATCCTTCCCTAAAGTTCTGTATCTTTAACTCAACGCGAAGCTCTCTTTTCAGACTTCTTCTAGGCTTTCGTACCCCCTTCCCCAACAAGAACAACAACAAATAGTTTGTAGGCTTATTCTCCGAGGAAGGGAAGTTGTTTGTAATTTACAAAATTTTTCCCTTTAATATACAAAATTTAACACACAGAGAGGAATGATATAAAATCAATCTCTTTTATTACAGTAGCAAGGTAAACCACAATACATCTCGGCAAATACATCAGCAGCGATGCCTTGATAAAATTTTGCTAGAACTGTACATAATCCAACCTACTTTGCACGTATATATGAAGATTTTTTTTAAATTAATCACTTGCATATTACATCATATATATTATCTCAATGTTCCACATTATACCTCATTCATCAGTGCATGTTGCATCAGATATATGATCTCACAAGGGTCCACAATATTCCTCATTCACTAGTACATATGGCATCAGATATATTATCTCAATGTTTCACATTATACCTCATTCATTAGTGCATATTGCATCAGATAAACGATCTCACAAGGGTCCACAATATTCCTAATTAGTGCATATTGCATCAGATATATTATCTTAAGGTTCCACAATATTCCTCATTCACTAGTACATATGACATCAGATATATTATCTCGAGGTTCCACAATATTCCTCATTCACTAGTACATATGGCATCAGATATATGATCTCAAGGTTCCACAATATTCCTCATTCACTTGTACATATGGCATCAGATATAATCAAGGTTCCACATCCTATCATTGTCAATGGCAACAGATATATGATCTCAAGGTTCCACAATATTCCTCATTCATTAGTGCATATTGCATCAGATATATTATCTCAAGGTTCCACAATATTCCTCATTCACTTGTACATATGGCATCAGATATATGATCTCAAGGTTCCACAATATTCCTCATTCATTAGTACATATTGCAACAGATATATGATCTCAAGGTTCCACAATATTCCTCATTCATTAGTGCATATTGCATCAGATATATTATCTTCAAGTTCACAAGATATCCTCAATTTCCACTGTTGATTATTGCATCAGATATTATGATCTTCAAGATCCACAATATTTCTCAAGGTTCCATAGTACATATGGCATCAGATATATGATCTCAAGGTTCCACCATTATCCTCATCATTAGTTATATTTGCATTCATTGCATTCGATATCTATTCCTCAGGTTCCACATATCTCATTCCACTTTAGTATGCAATATGGCATCAGATCAGATGGATCCTCAAGGTCACATATTATCAATTCCATAGTACATATGGCATCAGATATATGATCTCAAGGTTCCACAATATTCCTCATTCATTAGTACATATGGCATCAGCTATATTATCTCAAGGTTCCACAATATTTATCATTCACTAGTACATATGGCATCAGATATATGATCTCAAGGTTCCACAATATTTCCTCATTTCACTAGTACAGTATGGCATCAGAATATATGATTCTCAAGGCTTCCAACAATATTTCCTCATTCATTAGGTGCCAATATTGGGCATTCAGACTATATTGATCTCTAAAGGTTCCACCAATATTTCCTTCATTTCACCTTAGTAAACATATGGCAATCATGATGTATTGATCTCAAGGTTCCAATAATAGTTCCTCGTTCACTTAGTACATATTGGCATCAGCATATAATGATCTCAAGGTCCACAATATTATTCCTCATTCACTTAGTGCATATTTGGGCCATCAGATAATTAGGATCTCAAAGGTTCCACAATAATTCTATTCATTAGGCATAAGGCATCAGAATATTTTGATCTCAAGGTTCCACAATTGTTCATCTTTCACTTGTATATATGGAATCGCTTGTAATGAATTTCTAAGGTTCCACAATATTCTCATTCACTTAGTACATTATTGGCAATCAGACTATTGATGTCTTCAACGGTTCCACAATATTGCCTCATTCATTAGTGCATATTGGCATCAAGCTATTATTATTCAAAGGTTTCCACAATATTTCCTCATTCACTAGCTGCAATTATTGCATTCAGATATATGATCTCAAGGTTCCACAATATTTCCTCACTCACTTAGTACATATGGCATTCAGCTATATTGATCTCCCAAGGTTCCACAATATTCTCATTCACTTAGTTACATATGGCATCAGCTAATTTTTTATTTCTCTCAAGGTTCCACAATAATTTATCATTCACTTAGTACATATGGCATCAGAATATATGATCTCAAGGCGTTCCACAATTATTCCTCATTCGATTAGTGCATATTGGCCATCAGCTATCATTAATTCTCAAAGGTTGCCACAAATATTTCCTCATTCACTAAGTACATATGAATCAGATAGTATCTTTTTTTATTTCTGTGGTGATTATATAATCTATTTTTTTTTTTTTTTATTTTTTCATTTTTTTATGGTGCATATTTTTTTTATAATTCCTGTATATTGATATCAAGGGGTCCACAATATTCCTATTCACTAGTACATATGGCATCAGCTATATATCTCAAGTCCCACAATCTCATTCATTAGTGCTATTGCAATCATAAGTGATCCTCACAAGGTCCAAAATTCATTAGTGCATATTGCATCAGATAATGATCTCAGGGTTCCAGTTCCACAAATTCTTCATTCACTATTTACATTAGCATCAGATATATTATCTCGAGGTTCCACAAAAAAAAAAATATTCCTCATTCATAGACATATGGCTCAAGTTATATGATCATCAGTCCAGGTTCCATATTCCTCTCACTTAGTATATATTGGCCATCCAGATAATATGATCTCAAGGTTCCACAATATTCCTCATTCATTAGTGCATATTGCATCAGATATATTATCTCAAGGTTCCACAATATTCCTCATCATTAGTGCATATGCCATCAGTATTATATCTCAAGGGTTCCACAATATTCCCAGTCACTAGATATATGACTGGCCCATTCATTCATTATATTATTCGCAAGGTTTCCACCAATATTCCTCAATCATTATGCATCATTGCATCCAGATTAGTGATATCACAGTCATATTGCATCATAGTGCATAAAATCTGCAACAAGATATATGATCTCAAGGTTCCACAATCTCATTCACTAGTGCATATTGCATCAAGATATATTATCTCGAGGTTCCACCAAATCCTCATTCATTAGTGCATATGGCATCAGCTATATATTCTCAAGGTTCCACAATATTCCTCATTCACTAGTACATATGGCATCAGATATATGATCTCAAGGTTCCACAATATTCCTCATTCACTAGTACATATGGCATCAGATATATGATCTCAAGGTTCCACAATATTCCTCATTCATTAGTGCATATTGCATCAGATATATTATCTCAAGGTTCCACAATATTCCTCGCCACTAACATAGTGCATATTGCATCAGATATATGGATCTTCAAGTTCCACAATATTCCTCTTAGTGCATAGCATCAGATATATTATCCAAGTTTCCCCACAATATTCCCATTCACTAGTATATGGCATTCAGGTTATCCATTGATTCCTCAAGGTTTCAATTATTCCAATCATTCACTTAGTACATTGCATGGCATCAGATATATGATCTCAAGGTTACCACAAATTATCCTCATTCATTCAATTAGTGCATATGGCATTAGATATATTATTCAAGTTCCACAAATTACTCACTCAATAGTACATATAAACATTAATATATGATCCAGGTTCCACAATATTCCTCATTCAATAGTGAATATGCATCAGATAGTGATCTCAAGGTTTCCACAAAATTCCTCATTAGTGCATAATTGCACAGATATATATCTCAAGGTCCAACAAATATTCCTATTCACTAGTGCATATTGAAAACATCAGATATATTGAATCTCGAAGGTTCCACAATATTCCTCATTCACTAGGGTGCATATTGCATCCAGCTATATGATTCTCAAGGTTCCCTACAATACTTCCTCATAGTGCATATTGGCCATCAGATATATTATTTCTCAAGGTTCCACAATATTCCTACATTCACTAAGTGCATATTGTGCAATCAGATATATTGAATCTCAAGGTTCCACAAAATATTCCCATTCATTCATAGTGCAATTATGGCAATCAGTATATGATCTCAACGGTTCCACAATATTCATCATCACTCATTAGTACATTATGGAATTAGCTATATTATTTCTACAGTTCCACAATTATTCTATCATCCACTATCACATTATAACATCAAGGAGATTATGATTCTCAAGGTTCACAATATTCCCCGATTCACTTAGTGCTATGCATCAGATATCTGATCTCAAGGTTCACACAATATTCATCATTAGGTTGCATATTGCATCAGAGATATTATCCAAGGCTTCCACCAAATTCCTTACTCATTAACTTAGTGCAAATATGGCATCAGATATATTATCTCAAGGGTCCACAATATTCCTCATTCAACTAGTGCCATTATTGGCATCAGATATATGCTCTCCAAGGTTCCACAATATTCATCATTAGTGCATATTGACTCAGATATATATCTCAAGGTCCACAATATTCCTCATGCAACTAGTACATATGGAATCAGGTATATGATCTCAACCGGTTCCACCAAAATTATTCCATCATCACTTCATTTGAGTTACATGATGGCATCAGATTATCATTATATCAAGTTCCAACAAAATTCCTCATTCACTGTGCAGCTTGCATCAGATAATGATCTCAAGTTCCACAATTAGTCCTCATCACTTAGGTGATTGCAATCAGATATATGATCTCAAGGTTCCACAATATTCCTCATTCATTAGTGCATATTGCATCAGATATATGATCTCAAGGTTCCACAATATTCCTCATCATTCTTATAACATATGGAATCAGCTACCATGATCTCAAGGTCCAAACAATAGTATCATTCAATTAGTGAATATGAATCAGATATATTAGCTACAAGGTTCCCCACAATATTCCCTCATTCACTTAGGTGCATATTGGCATACCAGATATATTGATCTCAAGGTCCAACATATTCCTCATCACTAGGTTGAATATTGGCCACAAAGATTTATATTATCCCTCAAGGTTCACAATATTCCTCATCACTACGTGGCATATTTGCTCCAGATATATGATCTCCAAGGTTTCCAAATAATTCCTTCCTCAGTTCACTAGTGCATATTGCATCAGATATATGATCTCAAGGTGTTCCACAATCCTTCCTCATTCACTAGTGCATATATTGCAACAGATATATGATATCAAGGTTCCACAATCTTCCTCATTCACTAGTGCATATTGCAACAGATATATGATCTCAAGGTTCCACAATATTCCTCATTCACTAGTGCATATTGCCACGAATATATCAAGGTTCCACAATATTCCTCATTCACTAGTGCATATTGCATCAGATATATGATCTCAAGGTTCCACAATATTCCTCATTCACTAGTGCATATTGCATCAGATATATGATCTCAAGGTTCCACAATATTTCTCATTCACTTCAGTATTCTTCTCCTTCCAGAAAGAGATTCTCAACGACCACCATCATCAGCTATGTGGGTTCTTGTCTTCCAAAATACTGAGTTTTCAAGGAGTCATGAAATTGTTTTGACATCCACGTCTGTTTTGGTAGGGATGATAATGCCTATTAATCATTACTCTGTAGAAAGTAGACCTTCATCTGTCCTTCCAGTTCTTCTTAGAGGAATTGCATTTTGGATTTCATAATTTCTTGGCTCTGAATACAGAGGAAGTTATGAATTTTGGTTTTGTAGTTCTGTACTTGAAATTTTGAAAAGGTGCTGCTGATGCCCTAATTTGAGTTTCGAAGAGTTGCTGTATTTTGGCTACGTAGTGTCCTCCTCAGAGCTTAGAAGATCTACTGAATTTTGGTTTTGTAGTGTTCTACGTTGAGCTTTAAAGATATATCATATTTTCGTTTTGTAGTTTCCTCTTTTGTGCTATGAAGATCTACTGTATTTTTGTTTTTGTAGTGTCCTTTGAGCTTAGAAGATCTGCTGTATTTTGGTTTCGTAGTTTCCTCCTTTGGACTTAGAAGATCTACTGTATTTTGATTTTTGTAGTTTCCTCCTCTGAGCTTAGAAGATAATTTTGTTTATAGTCTGTGCTGTATTTTCGTTTTTGTGGTGTCCTTGCTTTCACTACTAAGGAAATACAACCTTTAAGTTAATTTTATATTCTTGCTGAGGTTGTGACATTATTATTAATATTATTATTATTATTATTATTATTATTATTATTATTATTATTATTATTATTATTAGTAGTAGTAGTAGTAGTAGTAGTAGTAGTAGTAGTAGATAATACTGTTATAGTGTCAATAGTGTCAATTATTAATATTCTTTTTTCAGATTTTTGTAGTAGGTGTAGAACTGATAAAAAAATACTTTATGGAATGATCACCTTGCTATAGAAATCAATGATCATATAAGTATTTTTTATATATATAAGTATTATTTATATTAGTATCTTGGATGTTGGGCCATACAGCTTTGGTTAAGAAATTTCAAATTTTGGTTTTGTTTCAGTAAGTAATTGCTTAGCATAGCATCTTTATTTTTTCTCAGGGATATTCGACATAAAAGTAATATTTTTTTTTATAGGAGAAACTCCAGCTCACAGCGTCACTTTTACTTGATTATTTATATTATTATTATTATTCAGGAGATGAACCTTATTCATATGGAAAAAGCCCACCTCAGGGGCCACGTACTTGAAATTCAAGCTTCCAAAGAATAAGGTGTTCATGAGGAAGAAGTAAGAGGATGTAAAGGAAAATACAGAAAGAAGAGCTCTCACTTATATAAAAAATTAGTGAAGTAATATTGCTGTGAATTTTGTCCAGTATTTATCATTAGATTTAAGTACTGAGATGCATAAGCAACAACAAGAAAAATAACAGATACCTGTTAATGATATCACTAGACTTTTGTTGTATTAGGAAGATAAATCTAATGACTAATTTCACCTGTTTAGGGACCCTAGAGAGAGAGAGAGAGAGAGAGAGAGAGAGAGAGAGAGAGAGAGAGAGAGAGAGAGAGAGAGAGAGAGAGAGAGATCGTAGAGAGGAGAGAGAGATCTTCAATGTGTACCATCAAAAGTTTTTTGGCACCTTGTAGATGCGATATTGGTAATAAAAGTAATATTTGGTGTTCTGCCGATGTATCTTGAGTGATAAAGTGGTTTTGTTCATCAAGTTGTAAGAATTATTCTTTGCTTAGCTGAATGGCCATGGTTGCCGAAGTACTTGGCATGTATGCTTAAAACCTATAAATCAATCAATCAATCAATCAATCAGTCCTTTGTTTAGGCAGAATTTTAATCCTATTTTGTTTCCCAGTTATTTTGCCTGATAATCGCCGAATTTTACGACTGACCATCGAAATTTTTGTCATTTAGAATCTTATTATTTATCGAGTTATTTTTACCGTTTACAAAGTTCGTTACAGTTAGATCTGCCCGGTGGGAAAGATGGCTAAGGACTTTCCATATGCTTGCAATGTTGGTGAGGTCGATCTCAAGATCCAAACTCTTGTATCTTCACTTGCCAATGAGAGCCATTTTCATATATACCATGGCCACGGTGAAGCAAGGGTCAAAAATGCAATATCACTGACCTGGCTACTGCCAAGGAAGGCTCGAAAGCCTTGCTAATTGTATTCATGTGGTATATTGGAAAGTAAATCTTTAAACCTTACTTTCTGTAAATAAGCTAATGGAAAGTACACTACTTTTCTGTCTTAGTTCAACTGAGGTCAGGAAGTTGAGGAGGATGATATTAACTTGCTTCTCTATGGTAGGTTTAGTTAAGGACGTATTATCGACACAGCAGTTGTATGTTACGGTTTTAGAACATTAAAATTTAATAGTTATGTCACCGCCAGTACCGCCGTAAGATAAGGCTTCATAGCCATGACCATGTCACTGCAATGACCAATTTAATTCTAGCCTACTACCCTAATGTTAATTCATTTTATGTATTTGTTAATTTATTAATAATTTTTTCAATAGGTGAGGTCTCTTCTTCCTTTATTCCCCTTTACCTTCTCTTGCATACTAATGAACA
This sequence comes from Macrobrachium nipponense, assembly GCF_015104395.2. Taxonomy (NCBI): domain Eukaryota; kingdom Metazoa; phylum Arthropoda; class Malacostraca; order Decapoda; family Palaemonidae; genus Macrobrachium; species Macrobrachium nipponense. Next base: position 52,357,779 of record NC_061097.1, on the reverse strand, counting down.
CTATTTTCGTTGGAAGCATTCTCATTGCATTTTAATACATATATATCTATCTATTTGGTAATTTATTATTCTATTATTTTTTCAAATAAGTGATATCTGTTCTTTCTGTATCTCCCTTTACTTCCTCTTACTTCTTCTTAATAAACACCAAATTATTTGGAAGCTTGAATCTCAGGCCAGTGGCTCCTTTTGTGGGCTTGCTCCATATGAATAGGGTTCATCTTCCGAATAATAATAATAACAATAATAATAATAATAATAATAATAATAATAATAATAATAATAATAATAATAATAATAATAATAATAATAATAATAATAATAGCAACCTCGAAGTCATGGTCTTGTTAATGGCAATATATTGATAATTTAAGGCTCAAATTTAATGGAGATTTCACAACCATGGCCACTCGAAGATACTTATAAGGAGTCAAGTTCCATATCACTGCCATGATTACTATAAAGCAAGTCCCAGATAACATGTTTTAATCAGTGCCAACGCCACACTTGTAGTCATTCTTGAAAACTACTTTCGTGATGTCACTGACATGGTAGAATAATATATATATATATATATATATATATATATATATATATATATATATATATATATATATAGTATATATATATATATATATGTATATATATATATATATATATTATATATATTATATATAGACTGGTAAAATGTTCTGTTACAGCACAATTCCATCTGATAAAAGGAGCCCATAAAAACACCAAAATACAGGGAGAAAATACTATATTTCATCTACCTGAAGAGGGAGACAGCAGTCTCTGAAATATAGTATTTTCTCTCTATATTTAGGTGTTTTTTATGAGCTCCTTATAAATATATATATATATATATATATATATATATATATATATATATATATATATATATATATATATATATATATATATATATATATATATATATCTAAAACCATGTCAGCGATACATACAGATATGGAAATAATAATAATAATAATAATAATAATAATAATAATAATAATAATAATAATAGACTATAAGAAAGCCTTCGACATGATACCACACACATGGCTAATAGAATGCCTGAAAATATATGGGGCAGAGGAAAAAAACACCATCAGCTTCCTCAAAAATACAATGCGCAACTGGAATACAATACTTACAAGCTCTGGAATAAGACTAGCAGAGGTTAATATCAGGAGAGGGATCTTCCAGGGCGACTCACTGTCCCCACTACTCTTCGTAGTAGCCATGATTCCCATGACAAAAGTACTACAGAAGATGGATGCCGGGTACCAACTCAAGAAAAGAGGCAACAAAATCAACCATCTGATGTTCATGGACGACATCAAGCTGTATGGTAAGAGCATCAAGGAAATAGATACCCTAATCCAGACTGTAAGGATTGTATCTGGGGACATCAGAATGGAG
>NC_061097.1:52343854-52346354 GCF_015104395.2 Macrobrachium nipponense | reverse complement strand
CGTGCCTCATCTCTTGGTGTTTTTATATCCCCTCCTTCCATTATTCCCAGGTATTTGTATCCTGTCTCATCTATGTGTTGATGTTGCTCCCATCTGGTAGCTTTATACCTTCAGTTCTCGTTACTTTGCCTTTTTTGTAAGTGACTAAGGCGCATTTTTTTCTATTCCAAACTCCATCCTGATGTCCCCAGATACAATCCTTACAGTCTGGATTAGGGTATCTATTTCCTGATGCTCTTACCATACAGCTTGATGTCGTCCATGAACATCAGATGGTTGATTCTGTTGCCTCTTTTCTTGAGTGGTACCGGCATCCATCTTCTGTAGTACTTTTGTCATGGGTTATTATTATTATATATTATTATTATTATTATTATTATTATTATTATTATTATTATTATTATTATTATTATTATTATTATTTTATTATTATTACTATATTCAGAAGATGAAACCTATTCATATGGAACAAGCCCACCAAAGGTGCCACTGATTTGAATTTTAAGCTCTCAAAGAATACGGTGTTCATTAAGAAGAAGTAAAAGGAAGTAAAGGGAAATACAGAAAGAAATCCAACGTATTACAAAAAATAAAAAAAATATATAAATTAAGAAAATAGATAAAAAAATTATCAAAATGCAAAAACACCGATTGGTAAAGTAGTGTTGTTGTTGTGAGAAAGAAACTGAGTATTATATGGCAAATTACGAGCATCATCTCTCAATTTCTTGCATATAACAGAAACGTCTTATGATCTCTTCTTTTTACCGGTAAAAGAAATCATTAACATCTGTTAACGTCAACCATTACATACTACATTCGTCACTGTTCTCGTAGTATAGTTATATATATATATATATATATATATATATATATATATATATATTATATATATATATATATATATATACTATATATATACACACATACATACATACATACATACATATATATATATATATATATATATATATATATATATAGTATACATATATATATATATAAATATATATATAATGTCATCAGTCCATCTACAAAGAGATCAGAATGAAATATAGAATTTAGGCCAAAGGCCAAGCGCTGGGACCTATGAGACCATTCAGCGCTGAAAGGGATGTTGAGAGTAAATTGGTTTGAAAGGTGTAACAGGAGGAAAACCTCAAAGCAGTTTCGCTATGAATCAGTTTTTGTGAGAGGCTGGAAAGCAAGATGGAAAAAAAAGAGTATATGAAAGGAGGTACAGTAAAAGGAATGAAAGGGGTTGCAGCTAGGGGCCGAAAGGACGCTGCGAAGAAACTTGTGAAGTATCAAATAAGAAAGGAGGTAATATTATTATTATTATTATTATATTATAATATTACGGCCTTGTCGAAGATCTGACTTTATACCAAACCAGCCACTTTCCAATGTACATTAATCGACCTAGTTCATTTAACAGAAGTATTTCCTGTGTCCTTGTTTGCCACCTACAAAGTCGTCCAGGCGCTTTCAAACTGTGTGCATATCTGTGCCAAAGGAAGCACTTGATCATTACTCATGATCTAAACCTAAATTGTTTTTCTACCTGCCAGTCATCCTTTCAATTCTTTGTCTTTTATCAGTCAGCAACTTCGCATGGACATTATTTTGTGATATACTAAGTCATGTGATTCAATGCCATTCTTATAAACTTGCCTTTGCCTATGTGCTTATGTTTTATCATCTCCCTGGAAAGGGTGGCTCCAGAAGGGGGTCAGCTCTCTGGTTCTAAGAGTGTCTTTTTGGACGAAGGTCCGTCTCTCGAATTAGCCAAATGAATTCTGGCTTGCTGGGGAAATAAACCCAGGGCTTTTTTGTTGCTAAGATGAACGTCTTAGCCTATGGTCCACGAGTAACAATCTGTATTATGTATGTATGTATACACATATACAAAAACTGTGTAAATATATCTATATACATACATGTGTGTATGTGCACGCCAGTATATATATATATATATATATATATATATATATAATATATATATATATATGTGTGTGTGTGTGTGTGTAGTGTGTATGTAGTGTATGTATGTATGTATGTCTATGTATGTATATATATATATATATATATATATATAATATATATATATATGTGTGTGTGTGTGTGTGTGTGTGTGTGTGTGTGTATAAAGTGTGTAATTGTGTATTTTTGTTAATTGATTTTCATCCATCCATATATGCAATTTTGAAAGTACGATATTTAACATTCTCATTGCTCTATCATTTATCAATTTTCCACCCAGATGACGATGATGAGGTTTTATACCTCGATAGTTCGTTTAATAAAGAATGTTCTTCCTGGCCTTAAGATTTCCGAGTAGCCGTCCAATTACTGAAACTGCTGTCGTGATGTTTCCGTATCCTGTATTGATCGTGAATATAAGGATCTGGCTGAAATTTTATGCTGAATCATCTCCTCGAAATTACAGCAGCCAGATTGGATTTTTTTTTTTTTTTTTTTTTTTTTTTTTTTTTTTTTA
>NC_061097.1:52328854-52331354 GCF_015104395.2 Macrobrachium nipponense | reverse complement strand
CCATTACCTTGCATATACTTTTATTCCCCATTTTCACCTCCTTCTTTCCTATTTCCCTCAGTCCAACAAAACACTTCAAAAGAGCCTAAATTTTCACTGGCCCTTTTGTCATACCACTGAGGACATTCATTTAAGTGTTTATTCATTGCATTTGTTATCGCCTCTAAGCATTGAACCTGTGAAAACGAGTCACTTCATTATTTCCCTCATGCATTCCAAACTTGGTTGTACTTAGCATCCATTTCTCCAAAACACATCTTTCTACAAGGCTTCTCCTGCCGTTTTGGAAAAGTTATCCCGTGATCCGAAACTTCAGACATCTTTGTATCGTTCAGAACATTTATTTCTAAATACCATCGTGATGACATTAATCTTTCCCAATCCTTGGCGTTCGTGTACCCAGATGATACCCTTGTCAGCATTCACTATTTTTCTCCTATCATTCTTCACCATCACTAATGACCATGATAACATCCACGAACCTCAACTGCTCACAATCCAAACGCAGTTCCATCTAGTCGCTTAATTATTACATCTCTGTTCCAGATTTAGAAGAGAGGAAGCTATAATAGAATCTTGTTTCAGAAGAACTTTCACACCATTTTCACATACAACATTCTCACTCTTTGGCAGGTGAAGATCAGTGATGAAATTGTTACCTGTCATTACCTATTGGATATAAAATAAGAGTATTACCCCCCATATTCAGTTCGTATTATGTTATTGCTTCTATGTTTCTAGATGCCTTTTGAGAGGCTAAGCATAAACACTTGTTTAAAATACTGGTAAGAAAATATTGCTGGATTTTTTTTTTGTTCCTTGCTTTTTTTTCTGGAAATCAAGTTATTTCCCTTTCTGAGAATGTCATGCAATTAGAATTTCAAACGCTCAGGCGAAGGTGCAATGCATTAGTACCCTAATGCTATTCCCTTTGTCCTTTAAAACAGTTTTATCTGTTTATTAATAGATTATTTTGTTCTTTTTATTGTAAGGGAGATCTGTTCTTTCTGTATGCCCCCTTTCCTCATCTTGTTTCTTCCTAATGAACGCCCTGATATTCTTTGGAAACTTGAAAATCAAGCCAGTGGCCCCTTTGGTGGGTTTGTTCTATACGAGTAGGTTACATCTTCTAAATAATAATAATAATAATAATAATAATAATAATAATAATAATAATAATAATGAATATATACACACTCATAGGAGGCGACATGTAAACAGATGTTACCGATGTTGCTGTTATCGTCGATGTTAAGCTAATAATGTTTTTGTGGTCTTATAAGATCCGTGAAGTATTCAGTGGTTTTGTTGTGTTTTATTTGTAGGTGTGATCTTTATATATATATATATATATATATATATATATATATATATATATATATATATATATATATATATATATATATATATAGTTTTTTCCGTCATCGTTGGTTTCGCTATTTCTATTTTTACTTGTTATTTGTATAATGTGCTTCTTCTTCTTCTTCTTCTTCTTCTTCTTCTTCTTCTTCTTCTTCTTATTATTATTATTATTATTATTATTATTATTATTATTATTGTTATTATTATTATTAAATGTGATGGCTACCTCAGCAGCCGTTACACGTGTAGAGAAGAATCTCTACAAGTGTAACGCCTAATAAAGTATGCTTGAGAGAGGGTCTGCTTGCTAAGTACACTAATAATATTATTGTTGTTGTTGTCGTTGTTGATGTTATTGTGGCTGATAATGTATTCCTTTCTCATAATGCAATACAAAGTAACATTATTTCCCTGTAATAATTTATATGATTACCACTTTTGCTCTGAGAGTTTTATTCGCGTCGCTACAATATTATTATTATTATTAATATCGTAAAACGCTCATTCACGGCCCTTACGAAATAACTAGTCTTATAGAAAGTTTTCCAAACTATAGTTTGCCTATAAATCTTTTGATCCTGAAAACTATTCCGATTTACATTATGATCAATAAAATTTACTGTAATTCTATTAAGATATAAAGCTTTGATTTGTCATTTTAATGATAATAATAAAATTAATTAATAATAATAATAATAATAATAATAATAATAATAATAATAATAATACAATAAAATAAAATAATGATAATAATAATAATAATAATAAAATAATAATAATAATAATAATAATAATAATAATAATAATAATAATAATAATAAATGAATGTTGGAAATTATGCTGCTCTTAGAGACCAGTACACTATAAATCTTAGGATGTCAATACTCCCTTTTGTTACATGAATTATCACACTTTAACTTAACCAACATAATGATAATAATGTCAAGTGACAGTGCTGAGGTTTTATGTTCGTATAGTCTCAACTGAGTCATCTCCCACGTTGATTTTTGAACTCATGCATAGTTTAATCGCCACAAAAAGAATTATGCTACACAATTCTTTTCTTGAGGCTTACGGTATTTTTTGTTCTTTCCCATTAACGGGAGTAATTTTTCATACAGCTCAGAGCCAAGAGATA
>NC_061097.1:52301354-52306354 GCF_015104395.2 Macrobrachium nipponense | reverse complement strand
AAACTAATACACATATCAAACCCTTATTGATACCTATGACTGAGTGTCTTGTAAATTAATCCAAATATCGAGGTCTTATCGATACATGTAAGTATGTGTCTTTGGCGTCTTCTTCTATCTTCTTGCAGTGAAAGCTAGATCATTTTTCCGATTTTTTTTCTCTACGGGTTCTTATTTTTTACATTTCTTTTTTTTTTGCTATTATCTCCAGTATGCAAAAGTTTTTTTTTACTCCGAATATGGTACCATGCTCTTTTGATGGTATATTTATTTAGATCCGAATCAAATTTACATCGTAGATAGTAAATTCAGGAGTCAAGTGTGATAAGATAGTTACTCATGTAATTTTATAAACATTAAAAGATAGCAAAACACGTGAAGTGCATCTAAAGTAGACACCAACACCTTGCATGGAAAAATTGAGTGTAATGTTAAAAAGAGTGTAATGTTAAAAATTGTAAGAACAAGCTCATCTATTAATACTATTTGCCTTGCATTTTAATACTTTTTATCTGTTTGGTAATGTATTAATTATTCTTCTTATAAGTGGATCTCTTCTTTCTGTATTTCACTTTACCTCCTCTTACTTCTTCGTAATCAACACCGTAGTCTTTGAAAGCTTCAATTCCAAGTCAGTGGTCTCATGTGGGCTTGTTCCATGTCAGTGGGTTTCATAATAATAATAATGATAATAATAATAATAATAATAATAATAATAATAATTCTGGATAGCGATATTTGATTCCATTTAAACTGTACATAACTGTTTGTAAGCATTTACTAAGATAAGAATGTGAATTGGTCAGGTCCTCCTCAGCATAACTGAAAATGCAAGTTCATCCCCCTACAGTTAAAGTGAATGTTATTCATCAAATTCAAAAGTGAAGGGGCTGTGATTGTATCATGGTAAACTATTTTCTGAAGACCTGCCGATATAAATTCTTTAAGTGAACTTTTGGCTCTAAAACAAGACATAACTTCTAGAGCATTAATATTGTGGACTCATATTTTAAGATAAAATTGCTGTAAATGATAGATTCTGATAGTGATGAAGAAATAAGGAGATGATTAAGTCTCTTATTTAAACTCTGAAAAGTTTTAAGTCAGAGAATGCACTGAATGTGGAAGAACTACAATGTGACAATATTTAAACGACACTGATGGGTTATAGATCATACGAAGATGTAGATAATGGATGGGATTTTAACAGCTATACGTTATACTCTCGGACAGAAATGGATATAGAATATAGGTGAATAGGTGACCTTGATGTAATGAGGGTCAGTTATGAATAAACAGTGCTCATGACGTCAATGAAAATGTAAATGGAATAATAATAAGTATAATATAATAATTCTTCAAAATAGACAGAAAGTGTATATAAGATGTGGATGCGATGACTCAAGGTGTACTAGAAATGAATATGCATTAAAGTTTCTAGATATTAGCCTATGAATGGATATAGAATACTGGTGTCCGTCCCTAGAAGACAGGCCAAAGACTGATATAGGATATGGAGGGATAACTGATCACTTGGATATAAAAAAATATAGACTACGAATATTAATATTTGACTGCCAGTTTTGATGTCCAAATTTTTGGACAAAACTCAGAATTTTGAGGGAGGTCTGGCAAGATTTTCTTTTTACTTGGTCATAAAATACAGATTTATAAGGTACTGTTCCACCCATGTATTATTATTATTATTATTATTATTATTGTTATTATTATATTATACTTAATGGGCGTACGTTGTAAAGGGACCAAGGGAAACAGCCAAATTAAATAATTCAAAGATGTTGCTAAGAAAGCAAAAAAATAAATGGTTAATTGTGGTGATTTGAGTTCTAAACATATCATTGCCACATTATTACATTATTGTTTAATATATATATATATTATATATAATTATATATTTATATATAATATATATATATATATATATAATATCTCCATATATATCTATCTATATATATATATATATATATATATATATATATATATATAGTATATATATATATATATATTAGGATATTGTTTTATGTAGTTTTACAAACATCCTGTGATTTAAAGTCACAGGGAGCGTCACTAAATAGATTGAAATAGCTATTGCCATATTTGTTAGTTAACTACTGAACTACAGAAGAACTATGACCATACATCCATAACAGCAGTCATTTCTTACACCTGCAAAGATAGCCCATCAGCATTGCATCGAACCCCACATAAGCAAGGTGCTTAAATCGACTCTCTTCTCATCCTTTGTGACTTCCTAATTCACCTCCTGTGTGGTTTATCTCTTTTCCACATTTTAATTGGTCCGCTGGAATAGTGGTTAGTGCTGTGGAATGTCACTCAGATGTTGCGGGTTCACGTCTCCCCCAGGGAGATGAAAAATCACTAGCTCTTTATTGTGGTCAGTTACTGGTGTAGTGTTGAGTTTCCTGTGTGTTTGTTCCGTGTGAATAGGGTTCATCTATTGAAATAATGATAAGAGTAATGATAATATAGTTTTCCTTTATATTTTTTTAACTACCTATACTAAAAATCCCCTTATATTCTTACGCCAACCATATAGATATCCATTGTTTTTAATCTTTCTGGTTTTCATTTTCCTTCATTATCTTATTCTTGATTAGTTTTATTCCCATTTGCTCACTCTTTCACCTAGAACTAGAGATTCCATCCACTATCCCAGATAATAACCATCTCCCATTTCGCCTTCAAAAGTAAACCATGTTACACTCCAAACCAGGTTTATTTTGTTTTCCCGAAATCTTTGCACCTGTCTAATCTAATAGTATGGAATCTTGCATCACTATGTTCAGATGGTTCAGAAATATATTAGACTTCCATGGAAACATAACACAGACCTACTTTTACACCAAACCGGTCACTCGCCCGTCTTCATACTGAAAACTCGTCATCTCCTCTAACAGCTTCTAGGCCATCAGTGGTTTTTGATGTAGCATTTCAGCACGAATGAGAATGGAGAGCAGCATCTTGTGGAAATGTGACTGGAAAAGGGTCTGATTGCTGGAAGTACTACTTGGTTTCTGATGGAGAAGATGCACGAACATGCGTCGAAAAGAGAAACTGATAATGATTTAGTAAACGCAGAATAGAGATGTAGGCTGTGATAAAAAGAGGTTTGGTTAAAGGCAAATCTGATCATTTATTTGATTGAAGGGAAAGTTTAAAGAGAGAAATAGAGAGGTGAGGAGAAAAGAGGTAAAATGTAAATAATAAACTAAGGCTAGTCAGTATGAAAGGGAGGAAATAAGAAGATTATATAAGGAGAAAATGGATGAAATAAGCTTTGCTGTTAGTGACAGAGGCTGAAGTAGAGGAAGAGCGTGCAAAAGGAACTTATTTTGGGAGTGAGTTAGGGAGAAAGGAAGATAGAAAGAGAGGATAGAAATATTGGTTAGGGATAAAGGAAGATAAAAAGAGAAGATAGAGATATTAAGTGGCATGATGAAGAGATGAGACATTTAGTGAAGAAATGGTAAAACAGAGTACCTAACTGCTAATAACAAGATGGACCAACATGCAGTACAGAATACAAGCGGATACAAATAACGTAATATCCAGTACTTCGTAAAATCATTCAGAATAAGTTACTCCGAAAGAATAAAAACATATCCCGCCATTAAAAAAATAAAGTTATAATTTTCTAGAAAATGATAACTTTTAAAGGTACTATCCTAGTAAATAAATAGAAAATATTTGTTGTAGATGTTATAAAGATTGGTCAGATTATAATAATTTTTAAAAGTACTGTCATTATAAATAAATTGAAAATAATTTCATTGTTGTAGATGTTATAAATTTCTAGAGCAGACTAAAAAAAAGAATTTTTTTTGTATCATATCAAAATATCAGTGAATTCATACTGCATTCTTCAAAGTTATCAATGACTGAACACGTTTAATCATATCTTCACAGATGGCAGTCATGCCCGTAGTAGTAGCAGTGGTAGTAGTAGCTGCAATAGTAGTGTTGATAGTAGCACTTGTAGTAGCCGTTGGAGTACTACGCCTTTTAATCCTTTATATTACAGTAATGTGCTAATTAATTTGTAATAATACAAAATATAATTCCTTTATACTATTATCCTTACTTTGCAACCGGCTAATTCACATAATTGCCATGTGATAGATTTAATAACCATGAATGAATCTGACGTCCGGTGCCCATTACAAACTTTTACGCATACCACACTTACAAAGACTATTTCCACGTTCGTGGAAATATACATTATATATATATATACAAACACACACATGCATACATATATGAAATATGATCAACAAGATTATGCTCCATTTACCCAAGGCAATGATGCTAACTGCATTATCAATTGTCAGATAATTATTACACGCTGATTTAAGACGTTAATCTTATCCTTCATAACGACAAAATATTAAGATACGCGGTAACCATAATTCATATCCATATGTAGTGTACATAGTGTACCCAAGTCACCATTGTCAAGGTTTTCTGGTACACTAGAACATTATTAGGCCTAGGCAGATAGTTTGCAATCCACAAGGAGCATGCTAGAAATAATGATTAATTTTAGATAATGTAATCCACTGGATGATACAAGCCACAAGGAACACTAGTAGTTATGAATTTTAAACAATGCGTAATTCATTGGGAGATGACCCTGCAGTACATAGCCGCCATTTAAACAGGAAATTTCCATAGACATCACAAAGCGAGACGAAGTTCCTCCCCATCAGCATCCGAAGATGACTGAATTGGCAGGCTGGGGACGGGGGTTGGAACGAGGGTGGGCCCTGATGACTCTGGTTTGTTAGGGAAGCCGAAATAATCCTGGTAAGGAAAGAAAAAAAAAACCGCGATAATTATATCATTAACAGGGGTATTAATGAGTATCAATGCCTGATTAAAGTGGTCGATTTTCAAAGTAAAGGTGAGGCAGTGGAGCCTCTCTCCCTTGTATAGTCTTTTGTTTCCGTAATTACGATGAT
>NC_061097.1:52291354-52298854 GCF_015104395.2 Macrobrachium nipponense | reverse complement strand
AACAATGAGTTTGCTTCTAAAAATGAGTGGTTTCTTTTATGAGGTGTGACACTTTACAATACTCATGTCTGTTGAAGAGTTGGATTCTTTGACTGGGGAGAGAGCGACAGAGGTAGGGGGAGAAGAGAGAAGGGGAAATATTTGGAAGAGCAGAGATGCAAGGAATGTATGTCGAGGGGAGACCTATGGGGGATATGTGGGGACAGGGAGCTGTGGGAAATGTTAAGACGGAGGAGGAACTCTGCTGAATGCATGGGGACGGGGAGCTGTGGGGAAATGCATGACTTACGAAGAACCCTGGGGAATGTATGGGAAATGGAAGCTATCGGAATTGTATGACAGAGGAGGAACTCTGGGGAATGTAAGGGGACGAGTTACCTGTGGAAATGAATGAGAAGCTGTGGGGGAATGTATGGGGACGGGGGAACTCTGGGGAAATGTATGAAAAGAAAAAATCCTTGGGGAATGCACAGGGAAAGGGGAGAGCTGTGGAAATATGCATGACGAAGGAGGGGCTGTGGGAATGTATTGGAATGGGGGGAGCTGAAGAGGGACTAGGGAATGTATGGGAAAGAGAGAGCTACGAGAAAATGTATGAAGAATTAGAAGCTCTGGGAGGAATGGATACAGTTGAGAAAACTGTGATTACCAGAGGTGGACCAGGTAAGAATGGGGCTCAATCTATTTCAGAAATACCTCCAAAGGGTCATTCTAGGCTCAGGAATAGCGAGGCCTCATTACAAAGGGTCACTTCGGCTCTTTACAAAACGGAATAATGAGGAATATTTTTAGCCTGAAGCGTAGGAAACACTGTGCCAGTGTGGTGTACATTTTTGTTTAAGAAATGATTACATGGAACATTTGACGTTTTCATTGTATATTACTGGCAATGATCTTCATTTTTTGCATGAAACGTTATAAATTCAAGTTAGCTTATAATGAGTCATTATGTAGTCATGTAGTTGATCTAAACAACGTTTATTTACGTTTAATCATTCAGGGTACATTTTCATGTGTATGTAGCTCACTGGAAAATTTTGTGTGTCTGGTTTTGTTTAAGATGTATGTATATATGTATGTATGTATGTATGCATGCATATGTGTATGTATATATATATATATATATATATATATATATATATATATATATATGACTAAAATATTAAGTGACAAAAGAATTCCATCCAATAAAAGGAGCCCATATATATATTATATATATATATATATATATATATAATATATTATATATATAATATATATATATCAATATATATATGACTGAAATACTTCTGTTAAAACATAATTCCATCCAATTTAAAAAGGAGCCCATATATATATATATATATATATAATTATATATATATATATATAATATATTAATATATATTATATATATAATATATGTATATATATATATATATATATATATGTGTGTGTGTGTGTGTGTGTGTGTGTGTGTGGTGTGCGTGTGTCGTGTGTGTGTGTGTGTGCGTGGGTGTGTGTGTGTGTATAAACTTACATAATCACTTGCAGTTGATAACTTTCATAATTCGCGTCCAACCTTCCGAAACCCCTTTAAAATAAAAATCGCTCCTCCCCCCTACAACGTTTAATCAAGTGTCGGTTGCGTCATCATCAGGTTCGTCTGAGATTAAGTAATCTCCGGCTTCGAATAGAAATCGCCCGGAGATTCGCATCGTACTTCGCAAAAGCGCCTTTTTTGCCTATAGAGACATTTCGCTTCATCAGCATTTCCTCGAATTGCCTTACATTTCTGGATAAAAAAAAAGAAGATGAAGAAGAATAAGAAGAAGAAGAAGAAAAAAGAAGAGAAGTCTGGAAAGAGAAAGCGAAATATCCCAAGCAGTCTGCTGATTTTTAGGGAGTGCCTTCGAGTCGGTCCATTCACCTCCTTGTAATAAAACTGGCCGGGGAAGTTCGTTCTAATATGAGGCTCCGGATGCCAAAGGGTCCAATAGTTTTTTGAGAAATTGCAGTTTTGAGAAATTGCCGGCCCGGAGATATATACTACGTATATATATTCGCCAGAATTCGTTGCCTTCGCATGCATATTTTTTTTTTATAATTTTTTCTCCTCGTCCACTTTAATATCTAGTTCGTTAACTCTCGAGATATATCCTTCCTGGATATTTCCTCGAATGATATTATTGTTAGAATGTTAAATATCTGCAGCGTGTATATACATGCATACACGCGTATTACACACACACACACATATATATATATCGTGTATGTATGTATGCATGTATATACACACTGCAGATATATCAAATTTTAAAAATAATATATATACACATATAATTAAGTCATGTCAAACTATAGTACGCTGTCGTCTCTAGGCTGGTAATATAAAATCGATCAGCATATTCAAGCTAAATTATTTTTACAGTATGCAATAAATATATCAATATGAAAGCAATGCTTGCCGAACAAGCACAAGCACAAGCACAAACCGTCTTCGTTTGAGCTGCATGTCTGTCTGTCTGGTGCGTTCACCAAGTTCTCCATCAAAACGCATATGGTTCCTTTCCCAGGGTTGCAATCTGCAAGTTGCTTCCCGGAGGACTCTCTCTCTCTCTCTCTCTCTCTCTCTCTCTCTCTCTCTCTCTCTCTCTCTCTCTCTCATCCACTTATATATTATATACATGCATACATGAATATATGGAAATATATGCTCACATATATATACATATATCTGTGTATGTATGTAGTCATATATATATATATATATATATATATATATATATATATATATATAATATATATTATATATGTATATGTATATATATGCATATGCATATATATATATGTATATATATACATTTAATATATACATACATTTAATATATATCGAGCTACAAATGTCCTTTAATATCTAATTCGCTCTACTCGGAATTAATATATTTTCATATATGTTTAACCGAAGGGGAATTTATCAGCGATAATAGAATTGCCAGTCCTGGAATTGAAGAGGTCGATGGTTCGTGCCTGTCGGCCGGCAATTCTATTATCGCTGGATAAATTCCCCTTCGGTTAAACATATATGAAAATATATTAATTCCGAGGTAGAGCGAATTAGATATTAAAGGACATTTGTAGCTCGATATATGTATATGAATCACTGTAATGTGATATGACTTACATATAATATATATATATATATATATATATATATATATATATATATATATATATATATATATATGACTACATACATACACAGATATATGCATATATATAAGTGCATATATTTCTATATATTTATGTATGCAGCATATAATATATAGAGAGAGAGAGAGAGAGAGAGAGAGAGAGAGAGAGAGAGAGAGAGAGAGAGAGAGTCCTCCGGGAAGCAACTTCAGAGAATGAGGGACTATACATACATACATGCATACTGCATGCATACATACATACATACATACTATATATATTTTAAATATATATTATTATAATATATATATGTATGGTATCTATATATGATGTATAATAGCTATATTATATATATAGTATATATTATAATATATTATATATGTATATTAATAATGTATGTATGTATGTATATGTCCCTCATTCTCTGAATTCGAGCAGGGATGATGGTTGCACGTAACACACATATATTTCATCAACAGCTTATAAGGGTAGAACAAAAAATAAAAATAAAAAAGAGTTATGTTTCCCGTAGCGTATCCTGAGGGGAACGCCAAACATCAATTGGATCATCGTAGGCAGATACGCTATCTCGAACACAATTACACTGAAATATAATTTTGCTCCCGTTCGAATATGCCGAAGTGCCTTCGATGGGAAGGGAGATTATTATTTAAGATTATACCCTCGCTCGCTTGAAAATCCTTATATGTTCCTTTTGAACGCTTGTGATCAGTTGTAGTAATCAGAACTTGCATGTATTTATATTAACTCGTCGGGCGACTGTTTGTTTTTCATCCCCCGTCGGTGCTTGATACATTCGATCGATTATCTGAGGAACAGAATGCATCTAAGGTGAAGTTTTGTTTTTCATTTATATATTTGTTGGAAAAAGCAATATATATTTTTTTAATCTCAGTCTTGGAATATTTTCTTAAGGGTAAATCAAAAATTTGTTTACTCACTCTCTCTCTCTCTCTCTCTCTCTCTCTCTCTTCTCTCTCTCTCTTCTCTCTCTCTCTCTCTCTCTCTCTCTCACAATGTAATTAACCTATTCTAGTAAGCTTTTCAATCCCCTGAAATTATATGCCTCAGTGGCGTGGTTGGTATGGTTTTTGCGTCCCACCTCGGTGATCGCGGGTTCGGTTCTCGGCCATTCCATTGAGGAGTGAGAGAAGTGTATTTCTGGTGATAGAAGTTCACTCTCGACGTGGTTCGGAAGTCACGTAAAGCCGTTGGTCCCGTTCCTGAATAACCTCTGTTTCCATGCAACGTAAAAGCACCATACAAACAAACAAACAAACAAATATATGAGTTATTAACCTCTCTTATTAGGCTTTCCAACCCACTGGAATTATTTAAGTAATGAACCTTTTCTAGTAAGCTTTTCAATCCCCTGGAATTATATAAATAATTAACCTCTTTTCGTAGATTTCCAATCCCCTGATATTATATAAGTAATTAACCTCTTTTAGTAGGCTTTCGAATTCCCTGAAATCATATAAGTAAGTAACCTCTTTTAGTAAGCTTTCCAATCCCCTGATATTATATAAGTAATTAACCTCTTTTAGTAAGCTTTCCAATCCCCTGATATTATATAAGTAATTAACCTCTTTTAGTAGGCTTTCCAATGCCCTGAAATTATATAAGTGATTAACCTCTTCTAATAAACTTTTCAATCCCCTGAAATTATATAAGTAATTAACCTCTTTTAGTAGGCTTTCGAATCCCCTGAAATCATATAAGTAATTAACCTCTTATGGATAGGCTCTACAATTCCCAGAAATTATATAAGTAATTAAGCTCTTTTAATAGGCTTTCAAATCCCTTGAAATTATTTAATTTAATTAATCTCTTTTAGTAGGCTTTCCAATCCCCTGAAATTATTTAAGTAATTAACCTCTTTTAGTATGCTTTCAATTCCCCTGAAATCATATAAGTAATTAACCTCTTTTAGTAGGCTCTCCAATTCCCAGAAATTATATAAGTGATTAACCTCTTTTAGTAGGCTCTCCAATCCCTTGAAATTATATAAGTAATTAACCTCTTTTAGTAGGCTCTCCAATTCCCAGAAATTATATAAGTAATTAACCTCTTTTAGTAGGCTTTCAATTCCCCTGAAAGTACATAAGTAATTAATCTCTTTTAGGAAGCTTTCCAATCCCCTGAAATTATATAAGTGATTAACCTCTTTTAGTAGGCTCTCCAATTCCCTGAAATTATATAAGTGATTAACCTCTTTTAGTAGGCTCTCCAATCCCCTGAAATTATATAAGTGATTAACCTCTTTTAGTAGGCTCTCATATCCCATGAAATTATATAAGTAATTAACCTCTTTTAGTAGGCTTTCCAATTCCCAGAAATTATAAAAGTGATTAACCTCTTTTAGTAGGCTCTCCAATCCCCTGAAATAATATAAGTGATTAACCTCTTTTAGTAGGCTCTCCAATTCCCAGAAATTATATAAGTAATTAACCTCTTTTACTAGGCTTTCCAATCCCCTGAAAGTATATAAGTAATTAACCTCTATTAGTTAGCTCTCCAATCTCTGAAATTATAGAAGTAATTAACCTCTTTTTGTAGGCTTTCAATTCCCCAGAAAGTATATAAGTAATGAACCTCTTTTTGTAGGCTTTCAATTCCCCTTAAAGTATATAAGTAATGAACCTCTTTTTGTAGGCTTTCAATTCCCCAGAAAGTATATAAGTAATTAACCTCTTTTAGTAGGCTTTCCAATCCCCTGAAATTATATAAGTAATTAACCTCTTTTAGTTAGCTCTCCAATCTCTGAAATTATATAAGTAATTAACATCTTTTAGTAGGCTCTCCAATCCCTGAAATTACATAAGTAATTAACCTCTTTTAGTAGGCTTTCGAATCCCTTGAAATTGTATAAGTAATTAACCTCTTTTAGTAGTTTTTTCCAATCCACTGAAATTGTATAGGTAATTAACCTCTTTTAGTAGGCTTTCCAATCCCATGAAATTGTATATTTAATTAACCTCTTTTTGTAGGCTTTCCAAACTCCTGAAATTGTATATTTAATTAACCTCTTTTAGTAGGCTTTCGAATAAGTATAAGTAATTAACCTCTTTTAGTAGGTTTTTCCAATCTCCAGAAATTGTATAAGTAATTAACCTCTTTTAGTAGGCTTTCCAGTCCCCTTAAATTGTATATTTAATTAACCTCTTTTAGTAGGCTTTCCAATCCCCTGAAATTGTATATTTAATTAACCTCTTTTAGTAGGCTTTCCAATACCCTGAAATTATATAATTACGGCTTTATATATAATTTTCACATTTCTTATTTTGACATCTTGTAAAATTACAGCGATAAAGATATAGTTTTCACATATTTTTTTTATTTTTATTTTTTTTTGAAACGTGCAAAATTTACGGTTTTTGATATAATTTCCATATCTTTTTAGCTTCTTGTGAAATTCCTGTTTAATATGCAGTTTTCACATCCTCTTCTTGTATCTTGTAAAATTACAGCTTTATATATAATTTTTCTCGTTTTTTGGCACCTTGTAAAATTATGACTTTAGATATAATTTTCACATTTTTCCTTTTGACATAGTGTAAAATTTCAGGTTTAGATTCAGTTTTCATATTTTTTTGGGCTCCTTCTATAGATACGGCTTTAGATATAATGTTCACTTTTTTTTTTTTACATCTTACAAAATTACACCCCAGAAATAAGTAGCCTGATTACAAGGAAGATAGTCCATCCAGTATAAAGACACTGTTTTTCATAGATACAAAAGCTGTTTCGCATAAAAAAAATTTTATCCACAATAACCAGGTATAGGTTTTAGAGAAAAGCCAAATTGTAATTGTTAAGTTCTCCAAGTGGGATCCTCATTTTACATGTTTTCTTCAGAAATGCGTTTTGTAAAGATATAAATCTGACAGCATGAGAAAAGATGGGAAACAATATTTGTCTCATAATTTTTCCTTCCTTGTTTGCTATTGATTTTTTTTCTTGTTAAGCGACAGACTTGAATTTCTCCCATATAATTGTTTGCATCAAGATGAAACGCGTCTCTTTACGATATATAGGAGGTATCAGTGCAAATGTAGTTGCATCAGTGATTATAATGGTAATTCATCCCTTCGTTTTTTTTTTTCTTTCCCAGGATCTATTTTGCCAATGATAATCATCATTTATAGGTGTTGATTATATGTTTAAGATGGCCTGATGGCACATGATGTACACACACACACACACACACACCACACACACACACACACACACACACACACACATATATATATATATATATATATGATATATATAGTATATATATATATTATATATAATATATATATT
>NC_061097.1:52251354-52283854 GCF_015104395.2 Macrobrachium nipponense | reverse complement strand
GGATAAATATGGAATTGAGAAAGTTATAAATATGGGATTGAGAAAATCATAAATATGGAATTGAGAAAATTATGATAAATATGGAATTGAGAAAATCATAAACATGGAATTGAGAAAATCATAAATATGGAATTGAGAAAATGATAAATTTGGTATTGAGATTATCATAAATATGGAATGAGAAAATCATGAATATGGAATTGAGAAAAAATAGTTGTTTACGGCTTATGTTGTCTATAAGGAATTATTTTATAAAAAAATTGACTCAAAAAAACACATTCGAATTCGGAAGATCAGTAGCCGTTGAATGTGTGTAGGAAAGACTTTGAGAGGACTGGACCTGAAAGAGAATGTTTTACGAATTAGATGCTTCATTTTGATATTATTTCTTTGCGGTTCAAGGTGCGTCCATTTGAGAGAAATTCCAGAGACTATAGGAGCAGAAAACGTTATTGACTGTACCTGGAAAGGGAGTATTGGACCGCTATGAATGTGAAAATATCAGATAAGAGATTTGCTTGAGAGGGGGAAACTGATGCAAAGGTTAAACAAGCAAAAAGATGCCTAGATCAAGTTTTTATTGTGAAACAGTTGTGGCAGAGGTTTGAGATTATGGAGAGATAAATTTGAGATTAGCAGGAATGGCGAGGGTAATGCTTTTCGTGCCCTTAACACAAATGTAATATCGGGAATGTTCAAGCTCTTTGTCGCTCTAAGTATACCTTGTTAGGATTGCTTGCTGGTTTTATGTTGATTTAAAATACCTGGTATTAATATACAGATAAGCCTTGAAAATAAGTCTTAAAGATATGTTCATGTACATAACTTGTTAAGGGGAGCTCTAAAACTAGCAGATTTACTTGCATGTGGTATGAGAAATTGTGATTTGGAAAGTTGATTGGCCGTTGTTTGCAGATGACTGAACAGTGATTATTAGAGGAGCTGAAATTGCAAGAAGAGAAAAATACAACTGAATTATACTTGGAGCAAAGTTTACAGTTAAATTGGAAACAAGGCAATGAAGTGAATGACTGGCGTAGATACTTTATTATTATTATATTATTATTATTATTATTATTGTATGCTGGAAGTAAACCCTCTTTTAAACATGTTTTATTAAAAGTGATTGCTGCCTCAGCTGCATCAATTTTATACAGGTTCTTCTCTATTTTTCTAATCATTGCTTTCTCCTTGTAGCAACAATGAGAAAGCTATAATTAGAAAAATAGAGAAGAACCTGTATAAAATTAATGCAGCTGAGGCAGCAATCACTTTTAATAAACATATAATAATAATATAATAATAATAACTAATAATAATAATAATAAAATAATAATAAAATTAATATTATCTATGATTATTATTATTATTTTATATTATTATTTTATTATTATTATATTTTACAAATTTTATTTATTATTATTGATTATTATTATTTTATTATTCAGTAGACGAAACCCACTAAAATGGAACAAGCCCACCCAAGGGGCCACTGACTTGAAATTCAAGTTTCCAAAGAATATTAAGGTGTTCATTGGGAAGAAGTAAGAGGAAGTAAAGGGAAATACAGAGAGAAAAAGAGATCCCACTTCCCCAAAGAGAAAGAAAATAACTAGATTAAAAGAAGTATTAAAATGTAGAGTGATGCCTTACATTTTCGCTGGAACTTCTGAAGTACCAATAGCGCGACATCGTCAGGGAAGCTGTTCCATATTCCAGGGATGCGAGGAATAAAGGACCTCTGGAACTGAGGTGTTCGATAGAGAGTCATAATATATGAGGATTAATGTAACAGGTGACTGGAAACTGAGAGAAAATATGAACATTTGCTGACGGGGAGGGAAGAACGACAATGTGGCCCATTTGAAAGTTGCGAGGAGGCAATACTACGTTTGTCAAGTTTGCAACATAATGATGAGGCTTTGATCCAACCCTGTATAAATAATATCTAGGTTTGATAAATCAGAGTTGGCCAAACAGTCGATCGTGATCTACCATTCGATCGTGGCCACTTGTTTTTGGTCGATCGCTCCTCCTCCACAATCCTATATAAACAAACAAAAACACAAGCGTGTATATATATATATATATATATATATTATATATATATATATATATATATATATATTATAGTATATATAATACAATATACTTTTAGGGTACAATTTTCCACGGATACAACATTCATTGAATAGAATGGCTTTTCACTGTTAACCAGCTTTTTTGAAATTGCTTCATAATGAAGTGAAGAATGTAATTAGGAAATATGAAGCAATTTCAAAAAGGCTGGTTAACAGTGAAAAAGCCATTCTGTTCAATGAATATATATATATATATATATTATATAATATAGTATATATATACTATATATATATGTGTGTGTGTGTGTGTGTGTGTGTGTGTGTGTGTTTTATAAGTGAGGCAATTGTACTCATGTTTTATCGTAATATGGTGCTATTTGAATTTTTCCCCCACGTAATAATATGTGTTTCGGTCTTTAGAGTATCGGAGTCCAAAAAAGTCTGGCCACCCCTGTATTCAATGGAAATTGGGGCAGATATTATTTTTTTTTAAGGTGAATAATGCTCCGAATAATGTAGTGAAGGAAGTGTTAAAGCGTCGAGAAACAAAGGTTAACTTAAAAAAACTAAAATCTCAAAGTGTTTTGAAGAAATTCAGATGATAGATTGGGTAAACTGACTGCATGCATGACAGATTTAACTGGTTTAACTGGCACGGCGCGCATGGTGTGCTCGGTCAAGTCACTGCTATTGATGCCTTTGTGTGGGTTCGTGAAGTTTACAGATGATTGAGACAATGATTGCTGCCTTCTCTGTGTTCATTTGATGTGACTTGAATTATTTCTTAAATTATATATACTCTTTTGGGAGACTTGTGCCGACTTCGATGACCTTAGCTGTTACCACGAAACTCTTATCAATTGCCTAGACAAATTGGCCTCCCTATTTGGTGTTTTTTTTATGAGGGTCAGGAGATAAGTCGTTATTACGCATTCTGTACCCTCCATCTGTCGACAAACGCCGTAATTGGCGTTCTTCCTCTCGCTCCTGATCAAGACGGGAGAGAAAATGCGACGCTGAAAGAGAGATCAATCAATAATGTTCAAGGATCAGATTCAACTTCCCCCTTCATGCCAATTACTCTCTTTCAGCGATGATTTCTTTTGTCGTCTATTTTTCCAACATCATTTCCCTTAGATGGTGGATGGATGATTGCCTTTCCCCTCTATTGACTTTCCTTCCCCCCCTCCCCCTCCCCCTCCCCCACCCTTGCCCCCCATTCTTTTTCCCAATCTTCTTCCCCTCATCTTGGTCGGTGGAATTCAGGTCATCGTCTTTCACTGGATGTGTCCCTTTGTCAGAGTAGGATTTCGTAACTTGACCTTCACCTTCTGTTAATCCTTTGGTTCTTGGCCTCCTCCTCCTTCCCCTCCTCCTCCTCCTCTATCCCCTTCTTGCCCATCTCCTCCTCCTCCTCCTCCTCCTCCTCTTCCTCTTCCTCCTCCTCCTCCTTCCTCCCCGTCTCCTCAGAGGTTCATTTCATCTTAGCCAAATCCTCGTATGGTTGCTATGAATATGCAAATGGGCTGGAGGGAATTGGCTGTTATAGGCCTAAGGCTCCGGAACAACAAGTCAATTTCCATTCCTGTCGGTGATTCTTGGCCCTCCCTTAATCTGAGAACCACAAAATCTAGTTCCGGGGCCTCCTATATTCAAAGGAGTCCTTCAAGGTAAGTGATATTGTGTTGGGGTGAGGCTTTGTATGCGTAAGAGCAAACACGTTTCCTTGAGAAAACTGAATCCTTAGCTGAGAATGTAACATACTCTTCCTTGAAGTACAGCCCCTAGCTGCAACCTCTTTCGTTCCTTTCACTGTACCTCCTTTCTTATTCTCTCTCTTCCATCTTACTGTCCACCCTTCCTAACAATTGATTCATAGTGCAACTGCTTTGAGATTTTCCTTCTGTTACACCTTTCAGACTTTTTACTGTCAATTTCCGTTTCAGCGCTGAATGTGACCTTACAGGTCCCAGTCCATGCAACAAAGCTGATCGTTCAGATTCAAGTTTGGGCGGATCCTTACATAACATTTTGATACTGACATTAGGTCAACTGACAGTCAGCTCTACATAAATTCCTATATTCTCCTAAATTTTTTTGTTAAGGGAAATTTTCACCTCTGCAACGTTAGTGCTCCTTTTCGTATTAAATTGTCTAGTTAAACTTTTGATTTTCTTGCTTTGAATTCTCTTCTGGTAATTCCTGTAACCTTTATATATATATATATATATATATATATATATATATATCTATATATATATATAATATATATATATATATTATTATTATTATTAATTATTATTATTATTATTATTATTATTATTATTATTATTCAGAAGATAAACCCTGTTCATATGGAACAAGCCCACCAAAGGGGCCATTGACTTGAAATTCAAGCTTCCAAAGAACCAGTGGTTTTTCATTGCCCTGTACGAGTCGCGAACCCGCAACATCTGAGAGGCATGCCACGACGCTGCTTGCTATAATTCTGTCTACTTCATTAATGACCCAGTTTCAACTTCAAGATTGGAATGATACTGAATTTTGTCTTTACTCTTTTTCCACAACTAAAAAAATACACTCATATGTATGCATGTACTTATGTATTTAATTGTCTATACACACACGCACAACGAAACATTTATACATATCTGCCTGTATTGTAGTTATGCATTTTATTTATCTATGCACATTCAAACGCACACAAACATTTTTAATACATATAGGTTATGTATTTGTATTTATGTATTAAGATTTATCTATGCAACACACGCATACAAACATACATATATGCATATATGTACTTAGGTATTTATTTATCTATGCACACACGCACACAAACATTTATACATATATGTATGTATGTATTTTGTATTAATTTATCTATGCACACACCAAAGGGGCCATTGACTTGAAATTCAAGCTTCCAAAGAACCAGTGATTTTTCATTGCCCTGTACGAGTCGCGAACCCGCAACATCTGAGAGGCATGCCACGACGCTGCTTGCTATAATTCTGTCTACTTTCATTAATGACCCCCAGTTTTTCAACTTCAAGATTGGAATGATACTGGAATTTTGTCTTTACTCTTTTTCCACAACTAAAAAAATACACTCATATGTATGCATGTACTTATGTATTTAATTGTCTATACACACACACGCACACAAACATTTATACATATATGCATGTATGTACTTATGCATTTATTTATCTATGCACACACGCACACAAACATTTATACATATATGTATGTATGTATTTATGTATTAATTTATCTATGCACACACGCATACAAACATACATATATGCATATATGTACTTAGGTATTTATTTATCTATGCACACACGCACACAAACATTTATACATATATGTATGTATGTATTATGTATTAATTTATCTATGCACACACACAAATACAAACATTTATACATATATGCATGTCTGTACTTATGTATTTATTTATCTATGCACACACGCACACAAACATTTATACATATATGTATGTATGTATTATTGTTATAATTTATCTATGCGTACAGACACACACATTCATACATATATGCATGTATGTATGTTTGTGTATGTATGAATGCACTCACGCTAAATTTATCTGCGTTCCTTGACATTCTGGCGTAATGTGAGGGGTTGGGGGGGGGGGGGGGTGGGGGGGGGGGGGGGGGAAATATCAGAACTCGAGAGCAAGCAGCGTATTTCTTCCGTCAAATGCATTTCTTGCAAGCATCAAGCAACCCGGGCCGTGAAGACCCTCCCATACAACAGCAACTCCCGGAAGAACGATGATATAAGGATTTACTTATGAAATCAACACCAGTGCATTGATTTGTGCGCGGAGGCGTCTGCGTATACCAGGCGAAATAACCCGATGGTCTTTTCTTTCGGGCCTCTGATCGTCCCCCGCGGGAGGAACGCCACGACAGTAGGCCTCACCTCCTCTCCCCACTCCCCACTCACTTTCCCTCTTTCCCTCCTCCTCCCTCCTCCTCCCTCCTCCTCCTCCTCCTCCTCCTTGTCCTTCTTCTTCCCCTCCACTCCCCTGGCTCTCTCTCCTCAGGAATGGGGTCTGATATACAAGCATCTTTCTCCCCCCTTTTCAGTGGCATCCAGATATATAGTACCATATTTCGCCGAAGGGTTGCGATAGGCGATAATGTGAATTAGTATATATATATAATATATATATATATATATATATATATAATACTATCATATATATATATAAAAATAAAACATAATAATAACTAACAAATCATCTTAATTTTTGTTTGTTTGTGGGCTCGACTTCCAAGTTCAAGCAAAGAACAAACCAAGCGATACAGAGAGAGAGAGAGAGAGAGAGAGAGAGAGAGAGAGAGAGAGAGGGAGCCCCCCTGCCGTTATTATTACTTTCAAGCACGCAGTTACTCTCATCCTCTAAATTGGAAATACTTAATAGTGCAGGCAAACTATGGCGCTGTTAATATCCAACGCTCTCTTAGGGTTGAAAAATGATTCGAAATATATGAACCTTGGGAATATATATGATGGCTGGTCTAGTTGATTCCCATGGAAGGAAAAAAAAAACGTTCTAAATTAAAATTGGGAAGGTTATTCTTCGGTTTTTGATTAAGTCTGTGTCCACAGCAACAATGAAACCAATTTGTTGGTAAATATATGGTGTTTTTTCTCTGCAATTAACCCGCGCATGAGGATGCAAGCGCACATGTTTATGGCCCTAACGAGAATGCGATTCGAATAAAGAGAATGGAAGAGATAATTGAAGGAGTACGGATAAGCTGATGAAACAATGCAGTGACATATTTTTATACGAGCGCCGAACGACCCCCGCCGGGTCAGAATGCTCGCATGCTTGCTAATGAACATAAATTCCATCTAGGATATAGACATTCTATCAGGAGGGATCATAAACCCATTCATTTCTGCTCTCTCTCTCTCTCTCTCTCTCTCTCTCTTCTCTCTCTCTCTCTCTCTCTCATTGTTATAACATGATTCCATGCATTTATTTCTCTCTTTCTCTCTCTCTCTCTCTCTCTCTTCACTAATAACATGATACTATGCATTTATACTCTCTCTCTCTCTCTCTCTCTCTCTCTCTCTCTCATTGTTATAACATTTGAACCTAATTGATTATACTCTCTCTCTCTCTCTCTCTCTCTCTCTCTCTCTCTCTCTCTCTTCACTAATAACATGATACCATTTAATTTTCTCCCTCTCTCTCTCTCCCCCCCTCTCTCTCTCTTCATTGATACAATATGATACCATGCATTTATAATGTATCTCTCTTTACCACTAATAACATGATGATGCCATTTATTTATTATCTCCTCTCTCTCTCTCTCTCTCTCTCTCTCTCTCTCTCTCTCTCTCTCTTCATTGATATAGCATGGTATCATGCATTTATACTCTCTCTCTCATTTCTTCACTAATAACATAATGATGCCATTTATATATTATCTTTCTCTCTCTCTCTCTCTCTCTCTCTCTCTCTTTTCATTGATATAACATGATACCATGCATTTATACTCTCTCTCTCTCTCTTTTCATTGATATAACATGATACCATGCATTTATACTCTCTCTCTCTCTCTCTCTCTCTCTATTCACGAATAACATATTGATGCCATTTATGTATCTCTCTCTCTCTCTCTCTCTCTTCATTGATATGACAAAGATACCGTGCATTTTATCTCTCTCTCTCTCTCTCTCTCTCTCTCTCTCTCTCTCTCTCCGCAAATTGAAAGTGTAATATAATCTATAATGGATATTAAGCATTTTAAGGAAGATTTGGCCAAATTAATTTGTCGAACCTCAAGTAGCTTAGTCATATTCTGATCATTACTCTCTCTCTCTCTCTCTCTCTCTCTCTCTCTCTCTCTCTCTCTCTCCATTGGTACAGTCAATCTAAAGTTCAACTCTTGTTTAATTACGACGGAAGGAATAATTTAGAAACGATGACATACTACTGTTTATAACTGACAAATAATCATCAAGCGATTTACAATAAAGATCAATTTCATACATATGCATAAAATGTGTATATTGGACTTCGAATTGAAGAGAGAGTGAGTAATGCATAATCTGTATATCTTATTAGTAGGCAGAGGCAAAGGGAGAGAAGAGAGAGAGAGAGAGAGAGAGAGATATAATTTTATTAAAATTAAGATAATCGCTGAATCACTGAATTACTAATAGGAAGAATGGCATCTAAAGGAAGAGAGAGAGAGAGAGAGAGAGAGAGAGAGAGAGAGAGAAGAGAGAGATAATTCAATTAAAATTTAGATAATCGCTGAATCGGTAAATTATTAATAAGAAAAATGGCAATCTAAAAGGAGAGAGAGAGAGAGAGAGAGAGAGAGAGAGAGAGAGAGAGACCTTACCTTACAGACCTTACATTTTGTTCGGGTTGCCCCAGGTCCCTCAGTGTGAGGCACCTCTAATGTCTACCACACAGAGAGAGAGAGAGAGTTTTATCGCTGAATCACTAAATTACTAATAGGAAGAATGACATTCTAAGAGGAGAGAGAGAGAGAGAGAGAGAGAGAGAGAGAGAGAGACGGGGGTAAACTACAATTTTTATATTGGGGCTAAGTTATGAGTGGGGAGAAGACGTAAGGACAGACACACAGACAGACTGACAGATCGTAACTATCCTCCCAAAGGATGATGTCATTGAATGACCGCCTGATAAATAAGTCCGAATTCAAAATAGTGAGTAAATTCACCCCGCACTGAATCCAACAAGAAGAAGCCGGTGCTGGAATGTGAAAAATCTCTCCGTTGCAGTTTTCAAACTGGTATCACCACCATCATCATTATTAATAAAGCAAACTTTACAGAAGGGAACAGACGTACTCCAACACGCACCCCACCCCCTCCCACCACAAGACCACCTCAGCCCCCGCCCCCTCCCCCCCCAAAAAAAGAAAAAATCCAGAAGCAATTTTACTGTGATTCTGTTTGTACTACAACTCGTAGTAACATTTGTATGAATTTCAGGTACAGCATAATGCATGATTTCTTTTTTCTAGAGTGGTTTCATTCATTAGGGAGATATCTCACACACCACACACATATATACTGGGAACATTAATTTCAGTAAAGATATTTCGTTACGGCTGTAATATTGTGAAGATAGGCTAATTCAACTAGCATTTATTACAAAAAACACTGCGAGTCTTTTTTTTTTGTTTTTTTTTTGTTTTTATAATTTACATCGGAACCGCAGATTTTCCACGAATTCAAATGTCTAAAATGAAGGGTTTTGCTGGACTAAAGCTTGGAATAGATAAATGTTTAAATTCAGCATGAAAAGGGGCTGAGCTGTGTGTGTATCTCATTTCGGAAATATCTTACCAGGAAAGTACCAATGAAATTATTATACGAATACATACCAGATGTACTACAATGATCAAAAGACTGATAAAAAACCACTTTCATTAAGTAGTATTTAAACATCAGACCTGAAAAGTGATTTATAATAAAAAGATTTTGCATTTGTTCAGAAACACCAAACAGAGGACACCAGTCTGCAATGTATCTGCGTAACGAATTCAATGTGGAAAATACTTATTATTACGTCAGTTATTTCCTCAGATGTAAATGGATGACAAACGATTGCTTTAAGGTCATCTGTTCTCCTTTGTGAGTCAGAATTAATTGGCCTCTTGTAATACTGAATTATACAAGACAGCTTTGGTTTTACCAGCAAAGACCAGTAAGAATAAAAAGTCATCTTAAAAAAAAAAAGCTCAAGGAGAGAACTACTCACAAAAAAATGTGAATAGAAAAAAAAAAGTAGTAATAATTCCCTGGCACAAGAAGAGACGACCCCATTCTTGAATAACCTTAGTCATACAGCAGCAATAACATGTACGACGTCCCATGTACCTGATACCAGGCCAGGACGAAGTAGTAGCCAGCGTGTTAACAAGATTCAGTTTTAGACCAACTACCATTCTTGCACATCTGTTGCAACTGCGAACTCCCTGAAGGCTCTACTTGCTCGTTGAATGCCGCTGCTTTTGTTGTGCTGTTGACCATCAGCAAACACAGCCGTGCAAAATGGGCCGGAGGGCATATTAATAAAATCTAAGAGCACACTAGCGTCTGCAGCAGCTAATCCTTCCCTGACGCCTCGCTAGCGCT
This sequence comes from Macrobrachium nipponense, assembly GCF_015104395.2. Classification (NCBI taxonomy): domain Eukaryota; kingdom Metazoa; phylum Arthropoda; class Malacostraca; order Decapoda; family Palaemonidae; genus Macrobrachium; species Macrobrachium nipponense. Next base: position 52,273,607 of record NC_061097.1, on the reverse strand, counting down.
GCCGGACATCCGGAAGTGGGTTGAGAAGGAAAGGCAAACGCCTGAATGTGAGGTAATTCTTAACGGATGTGAGCCAGTGGTAACGATGATATGCTCGAAGGTATATTTTTGGATAAGGGGTGCTTTTAATTTTTATTAAAGAATCCTTTAACAAGAGACGATAACATTTTCAAAAGATTATTATGAAAGGAACGTTAGATAATTCAAATTTTAAAATGATTAGGTAAATTGCGTCATTAGTCAACGGTGATCGGGTAGCAATGTAACATTTATATATACTATATATCTATATATATCTATATAATATATAATATATATTATAATATATAATATATATATATATATATAATAATATATATATATATATAAATTATTATAGTCAGGGAAGGAAACGGGGGACGAAAAAACCACACATCACTAGGCTGTCCTTTTTTTATTATTTTTGCCGACGTTTCGTAATTGTTTACAGAATTACATCTTTCTGGGCTGCACATAAGAAAAGAAAAAATAACAACATAAAAAAGTTTAAAACAAGTATATCTAAAAGTTTGTCAGTTTAAAATACATTGAGAGTAAAAATGAAATCGATAAAAATAAAATAAAAACAACAACCACCTAGGAGGTGAGAACAGCAAGGCAACTAAATGGAAGGAAAGAAACCACCACAGTACGAACTTTATGCTAAATACAATTGACTCGCAGGAAGTATTGGGTGTTTAATGAAATGTTAACGAGTTTGTTTTTGTTATAATAAACAACGACTTCAAGGATTGTTTAACTCTTGTGGTTTGGTAGTATGGGCCGATTATCACTGGAAATCTTTGTTGTCAATGGTAGGGTTTTACATTGTTTTGCATGCAAAACCAATTGTAAAAACCTACATTGACAACAAGATTTCAGTGTAATCGGCCCATACTACCAAACCACAAGAGTTAACAATTCCCTTGGGTTGAGTCGTTGTTTATAAACAACTCGTACCATCATTAAACACCCACATACTTCTGCGGAGTCAATTGTAATTTAGCCATAAGTTCGTACTGTTTGGTTTGGTTTCCTTCCATTTAGTTTTCCTTGCTGTCTCCCACCTCTAGGTTTGGTTGTGTTTTTCATTTTTCTTTATCGATTTCATTTTTAGCTCTAACTGTATTTTAAATGAACTTTTAGACTATAACTTTTTAACTTTTTTTGTTAGGTTTTTATCTTTTCCTTATGTGCAGCCCAGAAGATTTAAAGTTCTGTAACAATTACGAAACGTCGGCAAAATAATGAAAAAAGACAGCCTAGTGATGTGTGGTTTTCAGGGTACCGTCTTCCGCTCTGACTATGTTGCCTTGGAGTAGTTCCCTGTGCCTTGTATCACTATATATATATTATATGTAATATATAGATATCTATATATATAATAGTCTATATATATATAAACCTACATAATTATCATATGATATAATATCTATATATAATATATATATATATTAATTTATTGTATATTGTATTATGTTAATAATATTATATATAATATATATATATTATATCTATAATGGTGTATATATAATATATATATATATATATATATATACTAATATAGATAGATATAATATATAATACTATAGTAATATATATATAATATATCTTATAATCTATATAATTATACATACTACATACATACATTCCAACAGGGGTTTCCAGCAAGCACAAGCAGCCTTCACATGATAAAGTTTATTGAGAGACGTTTGTCGTGCTCCAAGTACCCATTGGCACTAATCATCCTGTTCTGGAATAGAATTTATAATTTAAAAAATAAAAAAACATTAAACTAAAGTAAAAATTAAATGGAAAATGAAAAAATATGAACATTATTGACAGAAGCTTTACCAAGTCTTTTCGAAGACCACCTCTATTTAGTTTCAGGAGAAGAAGAGGGCAGAAATGACTAAAGAAGACGTGTAGTTCGGTTAGTCCTCATGTTTTCTAGTCATTCTGTCTCAATCTTCTCTGAACTAATAGGTAAGTCCTTCTAACACCTTGTAACGCTTTTTGTCAATAATTCATATTTTTTTTTTTTACTTTTTTCCTTTTAGTTTTCATGTTCTTTTTTAAAAGAAATAAATTCTTTATTCCAAACTGATGATGTGCCGATGTCTTGGATCACGAAACGTCTCTTGGATAAATTTAATTATGTAAGGCTGTTTGTCTTGCCTGGAACCCTGTTGTAATTGTATAAACGCTTTGTCTGGCCCTCCCGCTGTCATTGGTATATATTATATATATATATATATATATATTATATTATTATATATATATTAGATATATATTATATATATATATATTATGTGTGTGGTGTCTATGTGTTGGGTAATAATTTATTTATTTATATAATTTACATAATAGATATTCAGATTTGTATTCCCCGTAGGAAAAATGAAATTTTTCATTTTCCTAATTGGTGGAATACGAACTGAATTACTATGAATCTTCTAGGGCCTAAGATTACAGTAATATTATGTAATTATATATATATATATTAATATATATTATATTATATATATAGTATTTATGTATTTATATATTATTATATATATCTCGTAGTATATCTATATCTATCTATATATATTAATCTATATATTATATATCTATCTCCTTACATACTATGTATTGATTATATCACGCATCACGCACACGACTTGGCAGGTTGGAATAATTTTTTTTCATTTTTCGTTACTGACGAAACCGGAATAAACGCAAACTTCATTATATTACGTGCTGAAGCGCATTTAGGTTGTTTAGGTGGGTCAAATAAATAAACTCCTGATCCCTGCCGTTGGACCCTCAGAACTTGTCAACCAAACTGGGAGGCGAAGAAAGTTTGATAGTTGTTTGGTTTTGTGGATTATCCACTTATAGACAAGAAACTGTACATTCTAAGTCTAAAGCACAGACTCTCCTCTCTCCTCTCTCAGATCCTCTCTCTCGTCTCTCTCTCTCTCTCTCTCCTCTCTCTTTGGATTGCAGTGTATACTGTTTTGTACGATATTATTAATTTGGTCTATTTTTTCATGAATTTTTTATTTCGTTATTTCTATTATATATATATATATATATATTTATATATAATATCTATATATATATATTATATATATATATATTATTATATATATATTATATATATATTAATAAGCATCTACACAACACACTCACTTATTAAGTCTTTAGAAAAAAAATTTGTATTGTCATTCATTTAAGAACTTTAATATTACTATCCAGTTTTTCAAGATGTGAATGAAATAATTCGTTTTTTGTAGCCAAGTTTATCATTTTAAAAGGGGTGGAGTACATTCTTAAAAGACAAGAGTTTTGGCCACAGAGAGAATAAAAAAAATTGCAAGGAAGGAACAGTTGTTTACAATGAAATATAGTATATTTTAACTTTAGTACTTGAATAAGCCAAATAAAAAGCAAAAATAAATAAATAAATAAATAAATAAAGTAGTCTAATATATCCATCATTGATCATCAACCCCATGGGGGGGCAAAAAAACAAACAAAATATATTTTTTACGGCGAAGGAACAGTCGGTAGAGTTATTTTGTAATTATACTATGTAATTATCATTCTATGGTAATATTTATAGTTACCACATTCTTTTTTCCGCCTTCTGTGAATGGTTGGGTGGTCACTTGTAAGTTTATAAGTCTCCTTAAGTATTGCTATAGTAATGAAAGTATTGACTTGAATTTTGCGATAAGAAAATTACTATGGGCGCTGTGGTTTTTCTTAGACTTGTTGGTCGATATTCCTTAGCAGTCTGATTTGCGTAATATACGGAAATGGACGAGTTTGTATTGTGACCACAATGGTTTTATTTTACTTCGTATTATTATTATTATTATTTTATTATTGTTATTATTATTATTATTATTATTATTATTATTAGTTATTAGTTGTTGTTCTTGTTTAGTGGGCCTGCACTAATTATTAGTTATTAATTATTATTTTTTTTTTTTTTTTTTTTTTTTTGTTTTTTTTTTTTTTTTTTTTTTTTTTTTTTTTTTTTTTTTTTTTGGTGTTTTTTAAGCTCTATCAACAGTCCTCCAATTCGACTGGGTGGTACTTTTAATAGTGTGGGGTTCCGGTTGCATCCTGCCTCCTTAGGAGTTCCATCACTCTTCTTACTATGTGTGCCGTTTTCTATGGATCCACACTCTTCTCTGCATGAGCCCCTGGAGCTACTTCAGCCTCTAGTTTTTCTAGATTCCTTTTCAGGGATCTTTGGGATAGTCGGACCTAGTGCTCCTGCATGATTATTGGGTACGATTTCCCATGGCATATCCCAGTATCCTTCTTATTTCTATTTTCAGATCTTGATACTTCTCCAATTTTTCCCTCTCTTTCTCTTCAACTCTGGTGGTCCCCATGGGTATTTGCGACCCATCAATTAGAGTGATACTTTCTTCTTGACTTTTGTCAATCCAACGGTCACATCTGGTCTGTTTGCACGTCTCACCCACCCTAATCCGTTCTTGATACCATAGTCCCAGAGGATCTTTCGCCTGATCGGTTTTCTATCAACTCCTTGCAGGTTTGGTGCTCGTACCACTTCTTACTGCAAAGTAGCTGATGTTTCTTGCACAGGCTCCAGTGGTAGGGCTTTTGCTACTGAAATCATGCCTCTTTTTTGTACTGGTTCTGTGCAAGTGCCGGGCATTCATCTTGCTTCATGTGGTTTATGGAGTTTTCAACTTTTTCGTATTGCCATCTTCCTCTACCAAATATGGGAGAGATGTTATTTCCGTCTATCGTACTTTGAACCCTATATTCTGGTTTCTTTAGGGCCTGATCTTAGGATGCCGCTGTTTATCATTCCTTCAGTTTCCTTCTTTAGCTCTCCCTCCCCTCTGTAAGCCATTGCCTAATTGTCTCGCTGGCTAGTTCTTTAGTCTTGTCTCATGTTTAGGTCCATGCAATTTTTTGGTTTGTTGTGCCAGTCCTCTGTTCTTTCTGTCTTTCTTCCTGGTCCCTTTCTGTATATTTCTGGGTCTTCGTCCTGCTTTTATTAGTCCTTCTTTCCCATGCACTCTTTAGCCTCACTCGTCTTTCAACTGGTTTTTCCTATATTGCCCCAGTGGCTCTTGTTTTTCGATGTTGACGCCAGCTCCTCTATACTTAGTAGTCCTCTCCCTCCTTCCTTTCGTGTTCTGGTATAGTCTGTCCGTAGTTTGCTCTTGGTGTAGTGCTTTGTGTATTGTCATATTTTTGTTTCCTGGTTTTTCCTGATTCTATGCTGCGGTAGTTCTGCCTTGTCGTCCATTCCACTATTCCTGCGCTGTATCTGATTACTGGCACTACTGCCCATTGTGTTTATGGCTTTTATCATATTTTCCGGGGCGTTGAGTTTTTGACTTCAGTATCGCCTTGGAGTCTCTGCTATATTTCTTTCCTTGATCGTGTCCTTCATCTCTTGGTGTTTTATATCTCCTCCTTCCATTGTTCCCACAGGTATTTGTATCCTGTCTCATCTATTGTTTGATTTGATTGTTGCTCCCATCTGGTAGGCTTTTATATCCTCCCTTCAGTTCTCGTTACTTTGCCTTTTTGTATGGTTGACTAAACGGCCATGTTTGTTTTTCTAGAGGGGGAGTTCCAAACTCCATGCCTGAATTTGTCCTCAAGATACTCAATCCTTACAGTTCTGGATTAGGGTTATCTATTTCCTTGATTGCTCTTACCAATACAGCTTGATTGTCCGTCCATGAACATCAGGATGGTTGATTCTGTTTGCCTCTTTTCTTGAGTTTGGTACGCGGCATCCATCTTCTGTAGTACTTTTTGTCATGGGAATCATGGGCTACTACTAAGAGTGTTGGGGACAGGTGAGTCGCCCTGGGAAACTCCCTCTCCTGATATTAACCAACCTCTGCTAGTCCTTATTTCCAATAGCTTGTAAGTATTGTATTCCAGTTGTGCCATTGTATTTTTGAGGAAGCTGATGGTATTTTGTTCCTCTGCCCCATAATTTTTATTTTCAGGCATTCTTTATTAGCCATGTTTGTGGGTATCATGGTCGAAGGCTTTCTTATAGTCTATCCCATCTGCCATGCTTAGGTTGGTTTTTCCTTCTCCTACTGTTCTTCATTACCATTTTTTGTCTATGCAGGGAGGCTGGTCTTTTGGTGACCCCTACACTTCCTTCTGCAGCCTTTTCTGGGTTGGGGGTGTGGGATGGTGTTTGTTTCCTTTCTAGGTAGTTGTATAGCCGTTTCATTCACTGATTGATACCTTTGTGTAGTAACTTCCACATTATTGGTATGGCAGGTGATAGGCCTGTAGTTTACTGGCAATATTTTCCCTTACCTTCTTTGTCTTTTTGTACTAAGGAGTTTCTTCCTGTGGTCATCCATTTGGTGCTTTGGTGAGTTTGGAGATACAATGCTGGAGTTGTTTCTGCTATTCCGGGGTGGTGTAGGGCCTTGAAGTTTTTTGGGGGGGGGGAAAAGCCAGTATCCATTGGACTTTCATCGGGACCTGGGGCTTTCCAGTTTGGCATTTTCTTTAGTTGGTGTCTGACGTGTTCTGTCCGTGATTGTCTGTGATCTTTGTTTTTTTCTCCCTGTTTCGTTCTTCCTTGACCTTCCTGGAGCCATTTTGTTGCATGTTTTTGTTGTTGTGATACCGGTGATTGCTCCTATGTTTTCCCAACACAAACAAGTTTTCCCCACCAGAGTCTCTTACTTGGTTTCAGGTGCTTCAGGAATTTGAATTTCTGGGTTGGAATTGTTCCCTTTCCCCGTACTTGACGTATCGGATGTATCGTCTTTTCTGGTTTGGTTTCCCGAATAGTTTGTTCAGTTTGGTTATCCCTTATTCCTGTTCATGTATCGTTTGGATCTTATGTGCCTTTTGGCCTTAAGCCTCTGTTTTACATCTTCTATTGTGTTTTTGTTTAATCCCCTTCTCTTGTACTTTGTATTTCTCGTTGAGTTCCCTCCCTTGTTTTTTTTATTATTATTATTATTATTTATTATTATTATTATTATTATTATTATTTTATTATTATTGATTTATTTATTATGTTGTAGTTCGTAGCATTTGAAATACTAATAATAGTAAATAATCCGGCAACTTTTTTTTTTTTTTTTTCTTTTTAAGGTTAAATATTTTAAATTTTTAATTTTGGTTTAAGGTTGTATTGTTTATTGTATTGCCATGTTGTACATTTGTCATAATATATTCATAATAAAATTAAAGTTGACAATTACTCGTATTTTTGTCCTTGGATCTGTAAATTATATTAGGAGTGTTGGTGGAGGTAATTTCTGTTCAGCAAATTATCAGCACATATGTGTTTAGATTCAGTATGAGTTGTAGCTTAGTACTGAATTAAGATTCTAGACGCAATTAAACCTAACATTACTTATTTTTAGTATTTTTTCATTTAGGTATCACCTAACAGTTATTAGTTATTTAGTTATCAACTAACAATCATTAGTCATTTATCATCACCAAACAACTATAATTAGTTGCTTGCTATCAACTGGCAGTCATCAGTTATTTAATATAAACTAACAGTTATTAGTTAAAGAACATTATAAATTTACATTTTGGATTTACTGATCGCTGTAAATAGGGTCTAATTGTTATAAATCAATGTGAATTTTGAAATGTAATACTTAAACCTGATTTCCTTTCTATAATTCTTAAACTTAACATCCTTTCATCATATTGATAAGGTCAATTCTAAATTCACTCGTGTTTCACTGTCCTCTTCGTCATTTCCTGCGGTTTCGGTGACATTAAGGAAAATCACTAATTAGTAAAATTAGTGTTATATTTCGTTATATTTTTTTTAGAGGCAGAAAAGATATATTTAGGAAAGTCACTAATAAGTTAAAAATTGGAAAACGAAAATAGGAGAGTTGAAAATCAGTTAATGAGCTTAGTTTTACAACAATTAGTCCACGAGATCGAAACTACCTCTTTTTCAGATGTAAAATTATTTGCCATGGTAAGACGAGAGATTTTTAGTTATTTTGCTTATTATTATTATTTATTGTATTTATTATTATTTATTTATTCTTATTATTATTATTATTATTATTTATTATTATTATTATTATTATTATTATTATTGGTCTGGAATTTCCTGATGCTAAAATAACATTACTATTGCTTGTATGGCTTTTACAAATTCTGATGTTACTTTTGCTACAATTCTCATTCATATTGTTGTTATTTTGCTCCTTATTAATGAATGTCTTAGCATAATAGATATTAGTGTCAATTCGCTTTCATTTGAAACGATAAGACACTAATACACTGGGTACCTGAAAATGCGCTCAAATTATCTGAAAAAGTAAGTATGATATTGAGATTTTTACTGTTAAAATGTTTTCATCTTAGATTTAATATTCATTGTGAATAACCTTAAGCATAAAATGTTCACATTCAATTTAAATAATTTACTTTATTGATAACGTCCATTTCTGACTCATAAGATGAAACAAATTTAGTATTAAATTATCATTATTATTATTATTATCATTAGATGAAACCTATTCATATGGAACAAGCCCACCAAAGGAGCCACTGACTTGGAATTCAAGCTTCCAAAAAGTATATGGTGTTAATAAGGGAGAAGTAAGAGGAAGTAAAGAGAAACAGAGACAGGAGAGATCCCACTTATTAAAAAGGAAAGCAAAAATAAATTAATAAATAGATAAAAAGGCTTCATAAATGATGTCCTATACTCTATATATTATACCTTATCTGGGTAAAGAAAAACAAATATGAAATGATTGAAAATAATGAAAAACTGTTCATTCCCTTTCTCTCTCTCTCTCTCTCTCTCTCTCTCTCATCATGCTCATAGATACAATTTACCCCGGCGTCATTTAGGCTACTCCTATTACACGTACGCGTGTTCAAACTCGATCACCGTACCGTGCATACAACTAGGCATGCACGCATGCATACGCACAGAGGCGTACCGTATCGCATACGCCACAGCACAGCAACCCACACCACACATCATGTGATTTGGCTCTCTCACTACGTCTTCTCCTCATCTTCTCCTCTCTCTCTTCCATCTTTCTTGTCACCAGAGTCGTCCTTATTCTCTCACGACCATAATCAGTAATTACGCCATGCCTCGCTGTCACATCACCCCTCCTCCTCCTCCTCCTCTCTTCTCCTACCCCTACCCATTCCCCACCCTCTCTCTCTCTCTCTCTCTCTCTCTCTCTCTCTCTGTGCTTCCAAACCAAAAGTGTGCAGGTAATGGCGAGCCTAAAGTACATCCACTCATCAGGTGTCGCGTTGCTTGTGCAATATTGAATGAGTGCTTTTGTGCCTGGCATCAGGTGGGAAGCAAAAACCTCTGCATGCAGCCGCGCACAAAAGAGATTGATGCATGACGGATGTTTTCTTTGCTTGCTCTCTCTCTCTCTCTCTCTCTCTCTCTCTCTCTCTCTCTCTCTCTCTCTCTGGTGAGATGGTTGAAGACAGTTACTATGGTCGGGAGAGTAAATCTACTAGTTTGCTGTAGTGACTTTTTGACTAATTTTTTACTTTTTTTATTTTTTTTTAGGGTTTGAGATTCTCATCGCTATTAGGATAATAGTTTTTGCTGAAGGAGACGATTTCAGACTGTTTTACTTCACTTAATGTAGACTATTTTTCGTACGTATCGAATTTGCTAATTATCCCAGAAAAAATTGCCAAAAGTCTAAATACATATTTTTTCAATTGCATTTTCCTTCGCATGACCGTTGCAATCATGCAGAATCTTGCAGTAAGGATCTAAAAATTTATTTCTTCTATAATTTCTTCATTATTTTACTATGAAATACTATTAAATTACTATCAGATTTGGTAACTATGCCAGAAAAAATTGCCAAAAGTCTAAATACATATATTTCCAATTCCATTTTCCTTCGCTTGACAATTGCAATCATGCAGAATCTTGCAGTAAGAAACTACAGCATTTTTGTTTGGAATTCCTTCATTATTTTACTATGATGTGTGTTCATCTCGCATCAAGGCCGATGCGACGTTATAACTACATTTAAAAAAAGGGGGGGGGGGGTGAGGGGGAACGGTGGATTTTGTTTAAAAACCGGAGTTGCATAATGCCAGGAGTAATTTTGTAAGAATCCTCCATTGCCGTTAAGAAATTCATTGAATAACCGTAACTCGGCCTCAACTGTACTCCGTGAAATAAATAATCAAAGGTCGAACCCTCCCGTCAGGAGCCAGAGCCTTTTATTTATTTCTATATGGGAAGAAGGGGGAGATTCCGGATTTTAAATCCATTAATTTCCTCGGTCCTTTTCTTAAAAACTTTCCGTATGCAGCTTAGGCCCGGGGGGCCACGTTTTTCCGCTCCGTAACGGCCTTCGCTTTCCCCGGACCCACCCCACGCACTCCGTCCCCGCCGGCGCAAGGATTGCGAAAAATGTCCGGCCGGACTTCAGCAGGCTCGGCTGCCCAAGGCACCCGCTCGTAACAAAAAAACCATTGGAACGGGAAACAACCGAATGGATTTATACGGCCATGTGATGAGGGAAACATAAACATAAAAAAAAATATATATATATATATATCTATTATATATATATAGTGTGTGTGTGTGTGTAATATATATATGTGTGTATCTATATATATATATATGATATATTATATATATATATATATCATATATATATATACCTATCTAGTATATATATATAATATATATATATATATATATATATATATATATATATAGGAGATACATTTATTCCTTCTAATGCCATGCTTTTGAATTCTGGTGCTTCCGTATTCCCTTGCACTTCCTACCCTCTCAATAATATATATATATATATATATATATAGATATATCTACATATATTGAGAGGGTAGGAAGTGTAGGGGAATACGGAAGCGACAGAATTCCAAAGTATGGCACTAGAGGGAAGGAAAATCTCCCATATCTTGTTTGTTTGCTTTAAGAATTGAAAAAGTAGAAATCCAATTCATGACCTTCTGCAGATAAAATAAGGTTTCGTCTGGTATTATTATTACTGCACCAGAAATAGAAATGATGAGAATAGTATTGTTCTTATTTCACTAGAATGATTATGCTATAACTGTGTCGTGCGTGCAGTTGAAATACGTTATCTTAGAAAAATTATATTTTCAATTTAATAAGGTAATTTACTTTATGCAAAGCAACACCGCCATTCCTTGGCACGAAGTTATACAGAGGAAATTTTTATCTTTGAATCAGATCAAAGAATGGTATCTTGAAAATGCAGTACAACAATCAATGTGCCATCAGAAAAAATAAGGATTAGTGCAGAATACGTGTTCTGTGAATTAAAGTTTAGAAGGTCACGGAAGATCGTTGTCTTTCATCGGTCGTATTACTGCTATTGAAAAAACTTTAGTATAACATGTTGACAATACTGAAGGGAAGAACCAAAGGAACCATGATATAAAGACAGATTTGAGGAAATAGGCAAAGATATTTCTATAAAGCCAGAAAGAGAGAGAGAGAGAGAGAGAGAGAGAGAGAGAGAGAGAGAGAGAGAGAGAGAGAGACTTTCCTGGAAATTTATGCACAAATGGATTAAAATGTCAGTGAGAGAGAGAGAGAGAGAGAGAGAGAGAGAGAGAGAGAGAGAGAGAGAGAGAGATAATTTTCTGAAAATTTACGATGATTAATCTAATGCACAGCGCTCATGAATGCACAAATAGATAAATTTGAGAGAGAGAGAGAGAGAGAGAGAGAGAGAGAGAGAGAGAGAGAGATAATTTTCTGAAAATTTACGATGATTAATCTATGCACAGCGCTCATGAAATGCACAAATAGATAATTTGAGAGAGAGAAGAGAGAGAGAGAGAGAGAGAGAGAGAGAGAGAGTTTTCTGAAAATTTACGATGATTAATCTAATGCACAGCACTCATGAATGCACAATAGATAAAATGCGAGAGAGAGAGAGAGAGAGAGAGAGAGAGAGAGATTTTCTGAAAATTTACGATGAATTAATCTATTCACAGCACTCATGAATGCACAAATAGATAAATTTGAGAGAGAGAGAGAGAGAGAGAGAGAGAGAGAGAGAGAGAGAGAGAATGTTTAATGGCTGTAGAGCAAGGACACAAAGTACTTCCTCTGCCATCAGGCCCACCATTCCTGAGGCTCTCCACTGCATCAACAGAACCATTAGTCATCTTCGGTTTGAATGAGGGATCATCGTCCTGCCCAACTTGATGTCACCTAGAGTCCTAGACAATCGTTTCCTCCCGGAGCCGGGATCAACAACGATTGTTCCTCGGCGAGACAGACGCCTACGATTTCCCCCTTGGTCTTAGTCCGAGCTAAACTGTTAACTACGTATCATCATCCCGACTCTCTCTCTCTCTCTCTCTCTCTCTCTCTCTCTCTCTCTCTCTCTCTCGTCCGTCGTCCTTCCAAAACATGTTGGCCCAACCACCAACAACAGCCCTCGGTGTTTAGATTGTTATCACTCAAGAAAATAGAATAAGTTGTCCTTGATGTAGGTGTATACAATACATTATAAGCCAGCGTTGTTTGATTGCACATTTCAAGCCATGTTTATTGATTTTTATATACTGTCTCAAGCACAATTTTTTCGCTTTCCTACGGAGGGTTAATTTTTCCCGACAGATGATTCATTCAATGAAATGTCATTATCCATGGAAAGTCGTAAATATATTGATTCATACCAAAGTAATTTTTTGGAAAATTATGTCTAGAGTTCTAAATATTCTGAATTCGAGGTCACGAGGAATACCTTTTGTGTAAAAACTCTTCTCGCGTTATAATTGAACTTTGAAAACCAAAGGAGTTCAGTAAATTTAACAGAATTTACTAAAAAGCATTGAAGCATCCAACAGGATCTCAACAGCATCCATGTCTCGCAGCAACTCTACATCCCATAAACTCTGCACATCGAACAGGACCCCCTCGTTCCACAGCATCTATACAACAACGGCCTCTGTATATCATACAGAATCTACACAGCAACGGCCTGTGTATATCCCACGGCATCTACACAGCAACGGCCTCTGTATATCCCACGGCATTTACACAGCAATGGCCTCTGTAAATCCTACAGCATCTACACAGCAACGGCCTCTGTATATCCCACGGCATCTACACAGCCAACCGGCCTTCTGATTACCCCACCATCTCACAGCAAAGGGCCCTGTATATCCCACAGCATCTACCAAGCAACGGCCCGTACCCACAAAGCACTACACACAACGGCCTCTGTATATCCCACAGCATCACACAACAAACGGCCCTCCTGAACCCCACAACTCCAAAGCAACGGCCTCTGAATTCCCACAGCAAATCGCAAAGCAACGCCTCTGTAACCACCACACTAGCAAACACCCAACCGAACCCTGATTTCCAACCCACACTACACAGCAACGGCCTCTGTATATCCCACAGCATCTGCACAGCAACGGCCCTCTTTAATTTCCACAGCAAACTACAAACAGCAACGGCCTCGTAATATCCCACCGCATCTACACAGCAAACCGGCCTCTGTATATTCACAGCAAACTACCCACAGCAACGGCCTCTGTATATCCCAAAGCATAACTACCCACAGCACCGGCCGCCTCTATATAATCATCCTGCATTCACAGCAAGGGCCTCTGTATATCCCACAGCATCTGCACAGCAAGGGCCTCTGTATATCCCACAGCCTCTACACAGCAATGGCCTCTGTATATCCCACAGCATCTACACAGCAACGGCCTCTGTATATCCCACAGCATCTACACAGCAAGGGCCTCTGATATATCCCACAGCATCTACACAGCAACGGCCTCTGTATATCCCACAGCATCTACACAGCAACGGCCTCTGTATATCCCACCACATCTACACAGCAAGGACCTCTGTATATCCCACGGCATCTACACCGCAACGGCCTCTGTATATCCCACAGCATCTACACAGCAAGGGCCTCTGTATATCCCACAGCATCTACATAGCAACGGCCTCTGTATATCCCGCAAGCACTTACCAGCAACGACCTCTAGTATATCCACCAGCATCTACACAGCAACGGCCTCTATATATCCCACAGCATCTACACAGCAACGGCCTCTGTATATCCCACCGCATCTACACAGCAACGGCCTCTGTATATCCCACAGCATCTGCACAGCAACGGCCTCTGTATATCCCTCAGCATCTACACAGCAACGGCCTCTGTATATCCCACAGCATCTACACAGCAACGGCCTCTGTATATCCCACAGCATCTACACAGCAACGGCCTCTGTATATCCCACAGCATCTGCACAGCAACGGCCTCTGTATATCCCACAGCATCTACACAGCAACGGCCTCTGTATATCCCACAGCATCTACACAGCAACGGCCTCTGTATATCCCACAGCATCTACACAGCAACGGCCTCTGTATATCCCACAGCAGCGCAAAAAAAAAAAAACCCAAAAAAAAAACCAAAAAGGGCAAGGCATCTTGTATATCCCACAGCATCTGCACCAGCAAGGGCCATCTGTTATCCCACAGCATCTACACAGCAACGGCCTCTGTATATCCCACAGCATCTACACAGCAACGGCCTCTATAATCCCACCGCATCTACCAGCACGGCCGTCTTGTATATCCCGCAACAGCTCTACACAGCAACGGCCTCTGTATATCCCACGCATCTGGCACAGCACGGCCTCTGTATATCCCACAGCAGCGAAACAATCAACGGCCCTCTGTATATCCCATAGCATCTACACAGCAACTGCCTCTGTATATCCCACGGCATCTACACAGCAACGGCCTCTGTATATCCCACAACATCTACACAGCAAGGGCCTCTGTATATCCCACAGCATCTACACAGCAATGGCCTCTGTATATCCCACAGCATCTACACAGCAACGGCCTCTGTATATCCCACAGCATCTGCACAGCAACGGCCTCTGTATATCCCTCAGCATCTACACAGCAACGGCCTCTGTATATCCCACAGCATCTACACAGCAACGGCCTCTGTATATCCCACAGCATCTACACAGCAAGGGCCTCTGTATATCCCCACGCATCTACCAGCCAACGGCCCTCTGTATATCCCAGCATCTACACAGCAATGGCCTCTGTATATCCCACAGCATCTACACAGCAACGGCCTGTGTATATCCCACAGCATCTGCACAGCAAAGGCTTCTGTATATCCCACAGCATCTACACAGCAACGGCCTCTGTATATTCCACCACATCTACACAGCAACGGCCTCTGTATATCCCACAGCATCTACACAGCAACGGCCTCTGTATATCCCTCAGCATCTACACAGCAACGGCCTCTGTATATCCCACAGCATCTGCACAGCAACGGCCGTGTATATCCCACAGCATCTGCACAGCAAAGGCCTCTGTATATCCACGCTCTACCCGCAACGGCTCTGTATATCCCACCACATTTACACAGCAACGGCCTCTGTATATCCCACAGCATCTACACAGCAATGGCCTCTGTATATCCCTCAGCATCTACACAGCAACGGCCTCTGTATATCCCACCACATCTACACAGCAACGGCCTCTATATATCCCACCGCATCTACACAGCAACGGCCTCTCTATATCCCACAGCCTCTACGCAGCAACGGCCCCTGTATATCCCACAGCATCCACGCAGCAACGGCCTCTGTATATCCCACAGCATCCAC
This sequence comes from Macrobrachium nipponense, assembly GCF_015104395.2. Classification (NCBI taxonomy): domain Eukaryota; kingdom Metazoa; phylum Arthropoda; class Malacostraca; order Decapoda; family Palaemonidae; genus Macrobrachium; species Macrobrachium nipponense. The sequence continues at coordinate 52,257,896 of NC_061097.1, read as the reverse complement.
ACAGCAACGGCCTCTGTATATCCCACACAATCTACACAGCAACGGCCTCTGTATATCCCACAGAATCTACACAGCAATGGCCTCTGTGTATCCCACAGCATCTACACAGCAACGGCCTCTGTATATCCAACAGCATCCACGCAGCAACGGCCTCTGTATATCCCACAGCATCCACACAGCAACGGCCTCTGTATATCCCACCGCATCCACAGCAACGGCCTCTCCCTGTAATCCCAGCATCACAAAACACGCTCCCTTTTGTATATCCCACAGCATACCAGCAGCACGCATCGGCTGGGTTCACCCAGATCCTACCCACAGCCTCTGTATATGTCCCACAGCATCTACAGCAACGGTCTGCCCACGGCCTCTGGTCTGCCCACAGAATCTACACAGCAACGCCTCGTGTATATCCCACAGAAATATACACAGCAACGGCCTCTGTGTATCCCAACAGCATTCCTACAAACAGCACGGCTCTGTTAATCCCCACCCAGCATTCCACCAGCATACAGCATCCGCACATCCCACATCCCCGGCGCTTCACTATCTCCCCTCAAGCTGTGTTGATCGTGAACGATCCTGGCCCGAAGACGCCGTCCGTGTGTCTCGTTGGTAATGCCGAGGGAAACGTCTCTTGTTTGAATCGAATGAAGAGGAATCGTCGATTTGAAAGAGACAGATGGATGGTGTCTCGGCGTAGTATAGTAGGCCCAGACAAACAAAGGGGAGTGGGGCTTCGCAAGCTCTCTAACCAACGACACATTCGACCTTCCGCCGAAGCATATAAATGGGCTGATTAAATGGCTGCTGTTTATTTTGAGGTTACCATCGACCTCCGCCCCCTACCCACACCCGAAGCCCTACTATCCTCCCTGCCACCCTCAACAATCCTCCCTTCCACCCCATCCCTTCTTGCTATCAGGGGGAAGGCCTCCACCCATTATGGCCCCCGTTTGTCGTCTTTGATAAAGGACTTCTCTCTCTCTCTCTCTCTCTCTCTCTCTCTCTACTCTGACGGATTAAGATGCTCACAGATCATTAGGCCGCGGGATGAAGATGCTTCCGTGCCTATTAAACCAGAGCAACACCATCGTCCTCCCTTCAAGAACAACACGGAGGGTGGAAGGCCTTCCAGTTAATTGTGGTAAGTCGGTTGAGGTCCTCCGAGGGAGAAACCTCTCCCCCCTCCACCCTCTCCCCCCCCCCCTCCTCACCCCCAAGTCCCAACCCCGCTCTTCCTTCTGGTGTCATCTTGATGAAAGTTGGTGGTGGTTTGTGCGTAATTAATTAAGAAGACGACGAAGCCTATGATATTGGAAAGTCCTTCCCTATTAGATTTGATGTTGATCATTTGGATTTTATTATTTGGGCCAGAAAGGTTATTCTGTTTTTAAATGTCAACTATGTAAATTTTACTTTTTAAGAATTTTCTTTTTATAGAGAGAGAGAGAGAGACCGAGAGAGACGAGAGAGAGAGAGAGAGAAGAGAGAGAGAGAGAATTTGTTTTTAATATCAACTATATAAATTTTACCTTTTTTGAAAATTCTTCCTTTTCCCTTTTATAGCGAGAGAGAGATTAGAGAGAGAGAGAGAGAGAGAGAGAGAGAGAGAGAGAGAGAGAGAGAGAGAATTTTTTTTAAACATCAACTATATAAGTTTTACCTTTTTTAAGAATTCCCTTTAATAGCAGAGAGAGAGAGAGAGAGAGAGAGAGAGAGAGAGAGAGAGAGAGAGAGAGAATTAAAGATGTTTTCGCACTGGATCCTTTAACTGATGTATAACATTGAAAAATGAGTTAAAAATGACATTGAAAACAAACGAGAAATTAAACGGCCTAATTAGAATATTTTTTGTGTGCTTAGTTTCCTGACGTTTTTATGCGTTTGCAGTGCTATCATTTATGACAGGTCCATTTAAAAAAAAAAAAAAAAAAAAAAAAAAAAAAAAAAAAAAAAAAAAAAAAAAAAAAAAAAAAAAAAAAAAAAAAAAAAAAAAAAAAAAAAAAAAAAAAAAAAAAAAAAAAAAAAAAAAAAAAAAAAAAAAAAAAAAAAAAAAAAAAAAAAAAAAAAAAAAAACAAAAAAAAAAAAAAAAAAAAAAAAAAAACAAAAAAAAAAAAAAAACAAAAAAAAAAAAAAAAAAAAAAAACGCGTTAAAAAAAAAAAAAAAAAAAAAAAAAAAAAAAAAAAAAAAAAAAAAAAAAAAAAAAAAAAAAAAAAAAAAAAAAAACAAAAAAAAAAAAAAAAAAAAAAAAAAAAAATAAAAAAAAAAAAAAAAAAAAAAAAAAAAAAAAAAAAAAAAAAAAAAAAAAAAAAAAAAAAAAAAAAAAAAAACAAAAAAAAAAAAAAAAAAAAAAAAAAAAAAAAAAAAAAATAAAAAAAAAAAAAAACAAAAAAAAAAAAAAAAAAAAAAAAAAAAAAAACGGTGAACAAATACAAGACTCAGCCTCGTCCCTCGATTTGTCACAGACAAAACGAAAAGATATAGGCGCTGCAAAGTGAATCTTCAATGCATTGGCCAGATTGGTAAAATTCTTCCGCCAAATTGTCATCACAGCCGGAAAACAAAGACCGGCCCGTTTCGTCACAATGACGCTCCTGAGAAGAACTCGAAATAAGTCTGGCCTCTTTTTCTGCGGCAGACGTCGTTTTAATGAGTTTTGCAATAAATGACACCTGTCCTCCGCCGGCGGCAAAAGATCACGTTGCTGGTGGCAATACGAGGCGATAAATGCATCATAATCATCATCATCTCGGCCCCGTCTATTTTCAAGTATTTCTATGATTAACATGAAAGTGGTTATAACCCTCGGGCGAATTTTATCGGCGTTTGCGCCGTTCGCGCCACCTAATTAACTCGACGAATAAAACAGCCGCTGTTGAAATAGCGTCGTCATTATCCTTGGTCTTTTCTCCACCTTTTTTTTTTTTGTGGCTGGTGGGGGACGGGTGAAGGGCACGTACGAAATGTCCATCTTAAACCTGATGTGTTTGCTGGTACTCTACGCCACGACGAAAATATATGAGATACGAACAGAGCAAAATACTCCGGGGGTCTTAAAAATGCTCCTGAAAAAAAAAATCGTTTTCATGATAATAGATGTGGATTTTGGCTCGCGCTACGAAATATATACACCAACCTCCATTGTTGAATTGAAAGTATAATATGTTGGTCATCGGTGGATGAATTTATGACGTTCCACATTAAAAGTACGATTTTTTTTTATTTTACTTTCCGCTTCCGTAAGGTGTGATTATGTTTTATTCAGGATTTTTATTGTGAGATAGTCTGATTACTGTTGTTGACATGATGGAGCGGAAGACATACAGTGATGCACGTACACACACATTTATATATATATATATATATATATATATATATATATATATATTATATATATATATATATATATATATATATGTGTGTGTGTGTGTGTGTGTTGTGTGTGTGTGTATAGTAGTATGTGAGAGAGAGAGTGAGGGGGAGGGAGGGAGCGAGGGAGAGGGAGAAGGAAGGAAGGAAGGAAGGAAGGAATGAAGGAAAGAAGGAAGGAAGGAAGGAAGGAGGAGGAGGAGGAAGGTGTATGGATTAAGTAATGTTACGAAAAAGTTGTATTAAAAGTTTGAAACTTAAGAAAGCGAGTTAATCGCGACGTATACTTGGACCCATAAAAAGTCGGTAAAACAAAAAAAATACCACTGGGGAGGGTGTTGAGTATGTATGGTGGTCAAGAGAGTTTGAGTTGTTGAGAGTACTTAAACATTTTCGTGGTGGAAGAAGAGTATTATTATTATTATTATTATTATTATTATTATTATTATTATTATTATTATTATTGGATTATTATTATTATTCAGCTGAAGAAACCTATTCATAGAGAACAAGACTACCAAAGAATTTGGTTTCCTTTGGGAAGAAGTAAGAAGGGGATAAAAGGGAATACGGAAAGGTGTTAAGCCGTGAAAATTATGAAAAGTCATTAATGCAATGTACGAATAGTAAATGCTCGCAGTTGATACATTGATCATTAAGAGAAAAAAAACTGTAGGATCTAGTAAAAGAGTTTGAAACCCTTAGCAAGATTGAACTCGTGAAGGTAGGTGGAAACCCATTCGATGGAGCAATGGAAGTTAGCATGTATGTTGGAAGAAAGGAAGTGGTCGATAATTATTAGTAATAGAGTACGAATATAATCGATGATGGTAGGCGTAGTAGACCTGGGATGCTTATTAGGGTCTTACTGTAATGGGAGATAGTATGTAGAGAATACAGGTAAGTTACAGAGTACGTGAATCCAGAAAGCTACTAAGGACTGTGCAGACGATTTTTGAACCCAGAGTGGCGTAAGGGAGCCAGCAATAGAATGTGTGCAGGGATTGTTGAGCAAACCGTCCTTTATGGAAGCGAAGATTGAATATGACTTTCAGTGAAAGAAAAAAGAAGAATTTGAAGCTATTGAGGTGAGATGCCTGAGTAGCATATATGACATAAGAATTATAAAAGGAATGAGAAGTATGAAAATTATGTAGATGTGATGGAGAGATTAGCGTAGGTTGAAAACACACACACACGCACAAACACATACTTACGCAAAACAAAACATACTTACACACACACACACACACACACACACACATATATATATATATATATAATATATATATAATATATATATATATATATATACATATATAATAATATCTATACAATTAAAACAATAACACGTTATTGTACAAATAGCTTCTAACATAAAGGATTTCGTTAAAGTAAAATTGAGATTCATAAGCTGAGAGAGAGAGAGAGAGAAGAGAGAGAGAGAGAGAGAGAGAGAGAGAGAGTTTACCACTGTGCTTTATTTAAGCCCACTGTCTTTAATCTGCACCTATATCTTGCGAAACTCATTTGTCCCAGTTTCGTTTATGGGTGATGGAAGTTATCGTTTGCAGTGAAGATAATCCTTAAAACCGTCGACAAAGGAAGGTTTATTGACATTCTCTCTCTCTCTCTCTCTCTCTCTCTCTCTCTCTCTCTCTCTCTCTCTCATACACATACACATTTACACACTCATTGCAAGGTATTAGACAATTTATTCTGTTCAGTGAGCCCTTCAACACATATCCTTACACAAAATTCTTACAAGATATTAGATCATTCTTTTTATTTATTTATTATTACTTTTAGTGTAACCATCTTAAACCGAAAGTTTACCATCTTTGACAGCTTTGTAACATCATCATTATCATCATCATCATCCCATTTTTACCTATTTTAGAGTTGCTCTCTTCATTCATTTCCTTTTGCAAGTCACTGCTATTTAATGGTTTGCCTGCAATGATCAACATTGGCTATTACGACACTCCTCACATACGTGCCCTGGCTTCTGTTTGGCCTAAAAATCTTTCCGTTATGTAACCTTCATCCTCTTTAGTAATCCACACACAAAACTTTCTCTCTTTTGGTAAATATCAAAAAGCACGTTCGCCAGAGTGAACCATGTCTACGTACTGTTTCCATTCGACACGAGATCTTTAAACTTGAACAAGAGTACACAATAACCCAGAGGTGGAGAGAGGTATAAGTATGTATGAGGTGAAACTACAAGAAATTGAGTAAGATCCTTGCTTTCAAAGAAGGGTTTCTATTGGTTTCTGACTTGAAACTTCAAGAAGTGAGTAAGATCCTAGTTTTCAAAGATTTTTTTTTTGGTTTCTGAATTGAAATTTCAAGAGGTTGAGTAAGATCCTTGTTTTCAAAGAAGGTTTTTTATTGGTTTCTGAATTGAAACTTCAAGAAGTTGAGTAAGATCCTTCTCCTCAAAGATGGGTTTCCATCGGTTTCTAAGGTGAAACTTCAAGAAGCTGAATAAGATCCTTGTTCTCAAAGAATGGTTTCTATTGGTTTCTGAGGTGAAACTTCAAGAAGTTGAGTAAGATCCTTGTTCTCAAAGAAGGTTTCTGTTGGTTTCTGAGGAGAAACTTCGAGAAGTTGAGTAAGACCCTTGTTCTCAAAGAAGGGTTTCTATTGGTTTCTGAGGTGAAACTTCAAGAAGTTGAGTAAGATCTCTGTTCTTAAAAAAGGGTTTCTATTAGTTTTTGAAGTGAAACATGGCAATCTTTTAGTGATAAGAAAGCCAGAGGTTTTCTCTATTATCATTATTGGCATTACAACGGCTGCTCATGTTCTGTAATTCTCGAAATTACACCTCCAGTACCTAGTAGATATTTTGGATGCAAAGAAATGTTGAGGCAATTTCTTAGAATGACAAAATTGAAACTCTTACTAAAGTTCGTAGTATGATAACGAGTGTAATCATTTATATAGATTACTAGCTTTCTCATGTCCCATTCTTGGGAGTGTAATGTGGAGCAGCAGTTGTGCATTCTGTGTTAGGGAGACGGGCGGCATATTCCCAAACTGGAGTCCAGTCCCTGTCCTTGCCAGAAAAAGCGGGACGCCATATCTTAAAAACTAACCATAGCATCTTCTTGAAAGTAATCTCCTTACGCTTCTCTCCCCTTTGTTACTGCAAAAATTCAGGTT
>NC_061097.1:52243854-52248854 GCF_015104395.2 Macrobrachium nipponense | reverse complement strand
AGAGAGAGAGAGAGAGAGAGAGAGAGAGAGAATTCTTAATAATCTTTTAGTGTAAAATAGTGTGTCTCGCCTATGCGTCAGAAGTGGTAACTTTCAGTAACTTATTTTCACGGTTGTCTGATAAACCTTAGCAGTGGCTAGTGAAAGCTTACTTTTTAATACAAATTTTTTAAAAAGAAATTTTTTTGTATAGTAGAATAATTGTACTTACGAAAATAACCAGTGACATACTTATCTGTCTATCTTAACATTATGCTAAATTAAAACTTCCTCTTTGATTTCTATCGTTAAATTTGTGCTGCTTGTTAAAGAAATGTATATGGTTAAAAAAAATGACCAAAGCCAACTTTCCCATCCCAAGTTCATTGACACTGCTTTGCGAGAAAGAGCTCATAAGCCGCATTGCATAAGTTATATTGCAAATGCTATTTTGTTTTTATTTGCAGTTTCAACATAGATGACCTTGTACCGTGTTTCGAGTTTCATAGAAGATAACTAGATCCTTCTATGCATTTGTTAACCTGTTTTTTTTAGATTATATATTCTCATTTATTTATTTATTATTTTTGCATACTGGCATTTTATTTCAGGCATGTTTCACATGAAAGTTTGTTGATTTGAAAAAAGATTTGCAATAATCACTATAGTTTATTCTAATTTCGATATAAATCTGCTGATATTCTTTTGTTGTCAAACTCAGTGTTGCTATGGAGCCACCGATATTTGTTTATATCTAAATAATGAATATTTTTCTTGATTTATCACTTAACATTTTCAAACTTGAAAGTTTCAGTTTACTCAACATTCCCACCTGCCTTTTTTTTCCTCGTCATTCCGTCTGAATTGGTTTTCCCTCAAACCGTGAATTTTACCCCCCCCCCCCTTTCCTCCATAGTATCTCACTCAGTTTATCATATACGTTACTTTTTTCAGTTTTTGTCTGTCATGACTTTCATTCAGCATTTCATTCCGTTTCCAGGTCATTCTTCAGTAATTAATTCCGTTATCAATTCACTCTTCAGCATTTCATTCCGTTATTATGTCCTTCTTCAGCATTTCATTCCGTTATCAGGTCACTCTTCAGCATTTCATTCCGTTCTCAGGTCATTCTTCAGCATTTCATTCCGTTATCAGGTCCTTCTTCAGCATTTCATTCCGTTATCAGGTCATTCTTCAGCATTCCAATCCTTTCTTAATTCACTCTTCGCCTAGCTTTTCATTCCCTTCTCATTCTCAGTTTGTTCTTTAGCATTCCGTCCCGTTCTCAAGTCATTCTCCAGCATTCCCTCATTCTGAACGCTCCTCATTGCCACGTGCATTCCACGCTCGCGCACTTGGCCCGGGGGCCCGTTCCTGTCAGGAGGCCATTTCTAATTAGCAGGACGAAGCCAAGACTTTAGAGAGACCACGCTGAAGTCAGCCACAGTAACAGTAGCTTCAAGCGCTGCGCTTAAACCGAGACTAGGTCTGGAAAACACACACACACACACAAAAGAGCGGACACAACGAGAAGATTGTAGGGGAAGCCGGGCAATGTCGTAACTCTCCCCGGATGGTTTGACAAACGTTTAGTTTGAGTTGCTGGTAAATTACGACGCTTTCTGAGGCACCCTACATATTCGGGATTTAAGTGGTGCGTCGAGGATGAGATCGGTGGCAAATTTTGGCAGATATTGAGTATTATAATTCGTGATGACTGGAGAATGTAAGTAAAAAAAAAAAAAAAAAAAATTATATATATATATATATATATATATATATATATATATATATATATATATATATATAAAATCTACCAAAAAGGACATTTTGACCATCGAGTATTGTAACTCGTGAAGACTGATAAATGCTAGTCAAAATGTAAAGTTTTGAGATAATGTCTGTGTGTATTCTATAATATGATCTGTATATATATATATAATATATATATATTTAATCATATATAGATATTTATATATAATACATATACATATACAGTACTTTTCTACACCTGCTTGTCTCACCACCCATAATAATTATTTAGAGCCCATTTATACTCGTATTTGTTCGTCCTAATAACTATCTTTTCCTCTTCTGCGAAACAATGGAATTATCACATATGACGTCCTTCTTGATTCTCGTACCATCTGTCTGCCTGTCTGTCTGTCTATCCGTCTTCTTAGAGACATGGACCCTGCTACCCTCAGGGCTATAGGTTTTACTGTTCAAACACACATACACACAACACAACCGTCCCCCCCCCCCCCCCCCCCCACCTTCTTAGTTTTAGCTCCTTTTAATGGTTTACGACCGTCCTAGACAGCAAGCATTTTCTTATTGGAACGAAATAAATTGCTAGCTGTAGGAACATATATACACCACACACAGTATATAGACACACACATATGTATATATTAGTATATAATATATATTATATATATATATATATATATATATATATGTGTGTGTCTGTGTGTGGTGTGTGTGTGTGTATGTTTATAATATATATATATATATATTATGTTATATGTATATATATATATCTATATATATATATATAATATTTCCAACTAGCAACTCCAATTTTCAGTTTTTTAATAGTCACTAAATATTGTTTAAAAAAAATATGATAGAAACAGAAAAGTCATACTAAAGTTCAGTGCATTCTCATATGAAGAGAAGGAGAAGAGAGATAGAAGAGGAGAGATAGAGGAGAAGAGAGAGAGAGAGGCAGAGCAGATTTTCAAGTTAAAATGTATTCAAGCGTTGAATACAGAGAAAGGTAATTTTAGATTTGCAGTACATATTTATTCTTATTAAAGAGAGAAGGAAAGATAATATAATAAGAGGTCGCAAGAAAATAAAATTCTATATGTTATAATCATGCAAGGTCAGTTGTGTTACTCGTTGGAAGTAAGGAAAATCAGCCTTGGGATATGAGTAAAACCAGAAAACAAACTTGTAAATGTATTGTTGCTTAACTTAAGTAGTTGATAAAATTACAGTGCACTAAACCGTCTTTTACTTCTGTGTGGTTTTCAAAGGTTAATCGTGTTAGAATGTGGGGCGCAGTGTATAACGACCAGTGTGGTTGAGACAGAGTAAAAGACAGTTTCCATTTTGTTTTATTCTACACCAATCAAAGAATTTGGAAAGAATTTCAGAAAATTGGTTGCACCGTTCAACACAGCTTTTTTTTAGCTGTATATGCCATAAATCAAAGATTATGGAAAGATCTTATGAGAGTTCATCATTTACAAAATGACCTGTGTTTACCTTATGTTTTTATAGCCTGATTTTATGTCTACCACCAAACTGTCCATTGAATATTTCCCCGAGTTTGCATTTGCAGAATGTATGCACTTATATTCCATAAATTTATTTCCTATCTTATACTATATATTCCATATGAGTCTTCTTTCCATGACAAATCATTATCACAAGAACTTTCTTACAGTCTCATTAAATTGAAAAGATGGCATTCCAAACGTACAAAGTCTGTCAACAGAACAGGTCAAGTGTACATATACTCATCGTTCGTAGAGTGGCACTGATGTCGATTAATTGCTTTATTGAAAATGATTCAGGAAGTTGTACGAATGATCTGAAAGTAACTCTATACATGCATTCAGTGGTATTACGTTGCAAGTTCCGCTGGAGTGGTATAATTGAAAAATTCTAGTGATTTTAGAACTCGCCGTTTGTTTTAGTAGACATATAATACCTTTAAAATATCCGCGAGGAGCTTGAAAATCCTAGGCACATCACTATGAACATGAACTTTGTTGGCTTAGTCTCATCAGATATCTGAAAAGATGAGGCTTGGATGTGAGTGGCAGAAAATATAATCGAAGGAAATGCGTAAAATCATTCTAAAAATAATAATAATAATAGTTCCACTATCAGGTGTAAGTAAATAAATACCCTAAAATGCCCAATCAGAAAGATAAATGTTTAAACTTTAAAACCTGAAATGGTGTTTTAAGTCTTGTACTTGTAAAGTATACAATTTTCGGAGTTTCTGTATAAAGTAAGGCGCAAAAGTATTCATACTGAGCCAACATAGGGGTGATAATACATCCCCTTAAATGCTCTAGCGACTCATCTATTCATACCAAGTTCATGTTCGAGATTCAACCATCATATGGTCTCTCTCCTCAGATCATAACAGTTTTGTCGAAAAGGATAACACTTCATTTATTCATTTATATTTTGGAAGCTAATTAAGCAGACTGAGGCTTTCCAGGAAACATTGGAGGCTAATTCAACAGACTGAAGCGTTCCAGGAAACATTGGAAGCTAATTCAACAGACTAAGACGTTCCAGGATACCTTGGAAGCTAATTCAAGAGACCAAGATGATCCAGGAAACATTGGAAGCTAATTCCGTAGACTGAGACATTCAAAGAAACCTTGGAAGCTAATTCAACAGACTGAGACGTTCCAGGAAACCTTGGAAGCTAATTCAGCAGACTGAGGCGTTCCAGGAAACCTTGGAAGCTTTTTCAATAGACATAGACGTTCCAGGAAACATTGGAAGCTAATTCAGTAGACTGAGATATTCAAAGAAACCTTGGATGCTAATTCAACAGGCTAAGACGTTCCAGGATACCTTGGAAGCTTTTTCAATAGACATAGACGTTCCAGGAAACATTCGAAGCTAATTCAGTAGACTGAGACATTCAAAGAAACCTTGGAAGTTAATTCAACAGACTGAGACGTTCCAGGAAACCTTGGAAGCTAATTCAACAGAATAAGACGTTCCAGGAAACCTTGGAAGCTAATTCAACAGACTGAGGCGTTGCAGGAAACCTTGGAAGCTAATTCAGCAGACTGAGGCGTTGCAGGAAACCTTGGAAGCGAATTCAACAGACTTGGGGTTCCAGGAAACCTTGAAAGATAATTCAACAGACTTGGGGTTCCAGGAAACCTTGGAAGCTAATTCAACAGACTTGGGGTTCAGGAAACCTTGGAAGCTAATTCAACAGACCTTGGGGTTGGGGTTCCAGGAAACCTTGAAAG
>NC_061097.1:52233854-52236354 GCF_015104395.2 Macrobrachium nipponense | reverse complement strand
GCTTGTACCTTTATTTATGGATTTACCACGTTCCAAACTTTTGTGATTCAGTTATGCATACATAAATATATATATATATATAATTTCATATGTCTGTATACGAACTGATTTACTATTTAAATCACTTTACAAGAAGTTTCATTCTATATCATCTTCATCATCATCGCCTCTAACTCCGCTTGATAAACGATCTGACCTTATCAATTTATCATATCAATTTATCAAGGGTAAAAAGATTTCACGCCGAAGTACGAAGTCAAAACGCCGAGAAAGCGCGTTTTAACAATCTCGCTAAGGCTAAAATGCTCGTCAGTGCTTTCGTGCTTTCGCTAAACCGCACATTAAGAATGTTGCCTAGAACGAATTCTGACGAAAGCTTGACATTTGAAAGGGAAATTCTGAGTCCCCCCCCCCCCCCACCCCCCCCCCCCCCCCCCCTCACGGACAGCTTCAAGGGTATGTAGCTAAGAGAGAAAGCAATACGTTCGACAGACACCTCTTTCACAGACGAAGGCCATCATAGGTAACGTTACATTGAAGGTCATATCATATCATATCATAATCACTTTTTTATTATCATTATTATTATTATTATTATTATTATTATTATTATTATTATTGTTGTTGTTGTTGTTGTTGTTGTTGTTGTTGTTGTTGTTGTTGTTGTTGTTGTTATCTTAAAAATTACTTATGACTTAGAGAAAAAAACTTTTAGGTGAAATTCAATCTTTTAGTTAATCTAGTTGGAAATTTGGTAACTATGCCTCTGAAGTTATGGGATATACTAATAACGTAATTATTGTTTTAATTATGATTTTAATTACATAATACTCTTGTACTCGATAAGACCACTATCTTCAGTCATAAAATGTAAGGTTGTATTAAATTTTGACTATACTTTGCTCTAAATTTAATATGATAAAGTTTTTTGTATAATGAGCAGAGGGTAATTATTAACAGTATCCTGAATTTAATAGTTTTTTATCATATATAAAAAGTGTAAACGCAATTGGAGTATGAATTAATGTGAAATAAGTTTTTTTGTACAACGAGCAGAAGGTAATTAACTTTATATTGCATTTCATATTGCAATATAGTACTTTCATAAAAAAAATAAAAACTGAAGTATGAAATAATGCAAAACCCTAGCTTTAATACGACTGAATCTGTAATTCAGTACATCTTAAAATAATCTTCGAATTATTGCCGTAACCAAGTTGTTGTATTGAACAACTCTATCAATGATGGCGGATTGACGTGAAATCTGAAACTTTTGCTGGCATTTTGCAGAATTGCATCCTAGACGGTCGTTGAATGTTAATGCAGACCACAGCACAAAACAACAACAAATTAGAAACTATCTAATGTTGTGAACTTTGTGGGAGCTGAATTATTTGGCCTACTTATTATTAATCAAGGTTTCCAACAGATGGATAACTTTCGTTACAAGCAAATTAACTTTAGACTGTGAGTCCTCATTTGTACAAAGTTTATTGCTGTGGTGTTATTATTATTATTATTATTATTATTATTATTATTATTATTATTATTATTATTATTAAAATTACTGCATTAAAATTTCGACTTCTTCTTCTTCTTCTTCTCATTATTATTATTATTATTATTATTATTATTATTATTATTATTATTATTATTATTATTTATTATTACTTGACATAAGCAAGCTTGCCAACACCAGAATCCAGCGAAACTCACTCGCTTTTGGAACAGCAGTGCTGTTAATTGGAAAAGGTATTGGAACAGCATTGCTGTTAATTGGAAGAGGTATTGGAACAGAAGTGCTGTTAATTGGAAGAGGTATTGGAACAGCAGTGCTGTTAATTGGAAGAGGTATTGGAACAGAAGTGCTGTTAATGCGAAGAGTTATTGGAAGAGCAGTGCTGTGAATCCGAAGAGATATTGGAACAGCAATGCTCTTATTCCTCCTGCAGCCGAAGGAAAGGGAGAGTGAAGACGTGGGTACAACCAGGTCTTAACGTTGGGTACGCCCTTGTCTCCATCCCACCTGTTCCGCCTTTAGTGACCTGGCTTCTACGCTGTGGCTTCGGGCGGCCTCTTGGTGTACTCGCTGGGACTCCTGCTCACTCTCACTTTCTTTTCAGACGCCCACGTGGGTTTTCGTTGAACTTTCGCTGTTCTTTGCGCCAATAGGATCTCTCTCTTTTTGGGCAGGGTCTCTCTCTCTCTCTCTCTCTCTCTCTCTCTCTCTCTCTCTGTGTGTGTGTGTGTGTGTGGAGGGCTTAGATGATGATGTCATCTGGCTGCCCCTCTGGAAGGTTGGAACAATTCTAAACGTATTTGATGGTATCATACTTCTCCTGAACGAGAAGATTTGCTTTGTGGTTTTAAAAAGTGTGAGTGTATATATGTGTATATATATATGTATGTATATGTATGTATGTATGTATGTATGTATGTAATATATACACATATGTATATGTATAATATGCATATATATGTGTGTATACACATATATGAA
>NC_061097.1:52226354-52228854 GCF_015104395.2 Macrobrachium nipponense | reverse complement strand
TTACCCTTATGTCATCACTTACGAAAATGTTATCCCAATCTTTGTTTAATTCTTCATTAATTTCTGACCATTTTATATTTTTACGTAGAAGTTGTATTTTCCATATCCTTCCCACTTTTCATTTCTTGCTTATCTCTATTTTCACTTGCTTTGGAATGAACTGTTAATTCTATGACATTATGGTCTGAAATATTCGCATTATAAACTATTATTTCTTTAACATAATTCATCTCGTTCACAAATACTAGGTCTAAAGTATTTTCCTTTCTTGTTGGCAGGTGATTTATTTGTTGAATGTTGTATTCTAGTAGCATATCTAATAGCTTTTCAAATTGCCTCTTATCTTCTGCACTACTATTACTCTCTTTTTTATATGTATAAGTACAACCACAATCTCCTATTCGTTCTTTCCATTCTACGAAAGGAAAGTTGAAGTCACCAGATAGGAGAATAGTCCAGTCCTTGTGATTTCTACATATATCATCCAATTTTTCAATTATTAAGTCAAACTCTTTAGTATTAGGAGGTCTATATATTACTATGTTCATCAATTTTTCAGATTCAAATTCTACCGCTATTAGTTCACATTCTGAGTTACTATATTTCTCATATATTTTTCCTTGTTTTTTGTCTTTCCCATATATTGCGGTTCCCCCTTGATTCCTATTTTTTCTATCTGATCTATAAGTTTGGAACCCTTTATTTGATCATCATTCCCATCCTCCTGGGAATACCAGGTTTCACTTATATTCATTATATCTATTTTCTTTTCATTTTGGGTTAGTTCTTCTAGTACTCTATTTTTCTTTTTGAGTTACTCGTAACTAAACCCTGCGCATTCATCACTATGATGGTTTGCATGTTTTCTCCTTCATTTAATACTGGTAGTAATAAGGATTTTCCCCACTATGTCTCTTTCCTGTTCTGGTATGTTGTTCTTTTTTTCATTTCCAGAAAATTCTGACATTAAAAAATCCAACTTTTCCATAATATTTGATCTTCCTTCTCATCATAATTATTCATTTTGTGTCTGAATCTGCAATTTTCTCCGTTTCTGCAATATCCTCTTGCATAATAAATACAGTTATTATCTCTTGAGTAGAATTTCGGAGCTGATGCTTTGAAATTTTTTGCTGCACACATATGCATATCTCATTGGTGGTTTGCTTTTCTCTCTTATTCCTGAGTATTCTTGATTTCTCTCTTTATTTTGTTTCTTTCTTATTTTGGATTTTATTACTTGGTTGGTTATTTATTTGATTATGATTCATGGCTACAGGGTGCATATATTTGCATTTTTTGTCGAACTTACATCCTTTTCCTTCTTTTAGGTTTTTACATATTTTTGGATGCAGATCTCTGCAATCATCCCCATATCCATCTAAGTATGCACATTTACCATATATTTCATAGTTTTGACATATCTTAGGATGTTTGTAGTAACATCTTTCTCCAAATCTGCAATTCCCTCTTTTCAAAAGGTTGCAGATTTTGTCTTTCTTGTCTATTTTTTCCTCTTTCCCGTCATTGTATAGATCTGGGTAGAGCCTCTTCGGGATTTGCTTTTCTGTTGTCATATCGTAATTTATTTCTTCGTAGGTATGCTGCTTTATTGCCTCATATGTAGTATCAATGAGTATCTCTGCATCCATACTTTTATCTTGTTCTTTGTTTTCCTTATTTTTTTCTGTCATTTCATTTTTGTTTACTTCTCTTCCGTTTTCCTCTTCTTCTTTTTCTTCTTCTTCTTCCTCTTCCTCTTCTTCTTCATCCTCAACTATTTGTACATTCAATCTTGATTTAATAACATTGTCTATCCATGATAGACATGTTGAACAAAAAATTCTTGTATCTTTTCTCAAATCTTGTATTACCTCAGCACACTGTGGATGGGTCGGAATGTTGCATGCAGCACATTTTCTGATTAGGTTTTGTGGATTGACTATGCTATACCAAACCTTACACAGTTTGCATGCTTTTGGCATTCTTTTTTCCTAATAATGCATCAATTAGGATATTCACAAGATTCACCTTATTCATTTTCTTTGTCGGAATATGTTGGTTTATGTATATTTTCTTTATGAGTCTCTTGACCACTTGGATTTTATTTGGAACTTCTTCAATTAGGGGTTAGGGAATAGTCAAACGTTATATGCGATCTTATTGTCTGAAACTTCTTGCCGAGTGGAGATGGTAAGTTGGGAGTGAGTTGGATGACCGTAAGAGCGACCTTGATCTAGTATATACCTCCTAATATTTCATCGATACGCAATCATCTTGAGCGAAGATGAATTATGGGAAATATCGCAAGGTAATAGGAGTCGCTAATCATCATTAGAAAGAATCTTCCCTCGCAGTCGTCTTCGGCCTCCGTTATCGACTTTTTTTTTTTTACGACTAGTCGAGCATCAAAGGAACCTGATACGTTCTTCCACGATTTCCACATCTCGCGTTGCATCCAACGTCTTGCCTTTGTCTTTCCTTTGGGAGCCATTTCTCA
>NC_061097.1:52198854-52206354 GCF_015104395.2 Macrobrachium nipponense | reverse complement strand
TGATATATATATATATATATATATACATATCTGATATATAATATATATGTATATAATATTTATATATATATATATTATACATATATATATATATATATATATATATATATAGTATATATATCTATATATATATATGTATACTTATATATATATATACATACATATATATATATATAGTATGTATATGTATATATATATTATATCTGATATATATATATATGTATATATATATATATATATATATATATATATATATATTATATATATATACATATATATATATATATATATATATATATATATATATATATATATATATATATATATATATATATATGATATAGTATATATACTACATACATACATATATATATATATATATATATATATATATATATATATATATATATATATATATATATATATATATATAGATAGATATATATTGATATATATATATATATATATATATATACATATATATATATATATATATATATATCTATATATATATATATATATATATATATATATATATATATATATATATATATATATATATATATATATATATAATATATATATATATAGTATATATATATATAGATATAATGCATGCATACACTATAACCGGTGTACATCAATCAACGCCTTCTCCTCAGCATATTACCTTATTATGATTAACTTTGCTGTCCCCACCCATAAGGAGATCGGACTCTACCTGGGGTTTGTATCCTGATGCTTATTTACTAGATGTCTCGCAAGTTCTTGCGTCGCCTGTTGTCCTTTTGACAGCGTCATATATCTCGAAGGATCGCATTATTTTCTCTCCACATCCCTCCCCCAGCCCTCCCCAACCCCACCACCCCCCCCTCTCCGTATCGTATTACCCCCACCCTTAAAATCTCAAAAACACAACCCCCCCCCCCCCCTACTTCCATTTTCCCCAACCCATAGCTTCGTTCGGGCTCCCCCAGTCTAAACCCATTGGTCGTGCTTGCATTCATCGTACCTACCCTTCTCCCCCCCTACCCTTCTCTCCCCTTCCCATACACGCCCATATACCATCTCCCTCCCTCGTGTCTTTCTCTTATGGGGTGCGCCCTTCCCCATATCACCCCTCCCCTCCCCAACCCCCTTCATGCGTTCTCCTCCAACTGACCCTCATGCATGCACCCCCTTTTTTCTTCTTCCGCCTCCCTCCCACCACCCTCTCGACGCAACCCTACCCTCCCACCCTCTCTCCTAGTTGTTGTTGCTTTAAGGCAAGGGTTAGTGGCGTTAGCTGTGCTTGGAGCTTTTGTAAACATTTTGGTAAGTCCAAACTGGAGTATTTCGGACGAAAATTGTCCTCCGAGGTCACCTTCCGTGTCACCCTCATACGTGCCCTGCGGGAGCCTTAGGCGAGTTCAGCCAGGGCGGGCGTCGCCTTTTGGAGTAAGTTGCAGAGGGCGAGTTGCGTCAGCCCTGACGTCCTCTTGAGCCTGTCTGTCCTTCGTCGCTACTCGGAACTGCGGAGGATCTACAGCTGATATGAATGCGGAAGAAGTAACTGCTTGCAATGAAGTCATTCGTAGAGAAATGTGCAATGTTGTGTTGGATCTCGATCAGTGACTTCTCTGTGCTTTCTCTCGGCCTCTGGAAAATTGAGAGGCTGTTGATAGCAACAACAGAAATTGCTGGAATATGAAAGGTTTCCAAGTGTGCATACTTCTTTAGAGCTGGAATCAATGCGCGACCTTTGACCTCCCTTATGAAATCTATTTCGCGGAGGTTTGTGCACATGTCATGTTGTGTCTTGCTTTTGTTTTGGCACTGTGAAAAAAAAACTTTTCTTAGAGTTATAGCCAGGTTTCCGTGGCTCTGTCTATCTATCAACATTTACACATATATATTTTATAATTTTATATATACATATATATGTTATGGGGGTCAAAATGACCCCATTTAACTAAAAGGAGAGAAATTCTATCTGATATCTGGACCTACCTCTGTTGATTCTCATCGCCTGCCTTCTCTTGACCTCTTGAGCTAGCTGAAGGTCAATCATTAAATCATATATATATATATATATATATATATATATATATATATATATATATATATATATATATATATATATATATATATATACACACACACTATTGTTATTTGGACCTTGTCCTTTATTTAAACTAGTCGCACTGCTCATGGGATAAACGTGTTTATTTTCAAATATTCTTCACATGCAATGAAAAAAAAAATATATATAATATAGTGCAGAAAACGTATAAGTAACGCCAGGTCATGCTGCTCTTATTAATAAAAGGCTTGCTTCTTTTGTAACTAAATCTAGATAGTCACACTAACCAGAGCAAAAAAAAAAAAAAAAAAAAAGGGCAATCTTATAATGTTGAAATAGAAAGTCCCGTGTTGATTTGAATTTCACATTCGACTGACCACCCTGATACGTATTATTTTTTTTTTTTATCCCAACGTCGGCGAAAAATGATAAATGAATTTAATGCTTCAAGAAATAACCTGAATATTCATGTATTTTTCACAGCCCAGTTTTGGCCCCGAGGTCCACGGACACTTGTACGTCACGGGGTTCAACTGTCATTGTTTGCAAAGACAAATCTTTTCGGAAGATTCTTTTTAACGGAAATTATGTTAATGCCTCACGGTCCGGTTCTCGTCTTGTGTCAACAGCATCTGATTATTCTGCTGTTTCCGAGCTTCTGACTGGAACGTATTCTGGTCATTCAGTTTCTTGGTTGTGGGTCTTTACAAATAATGTTGACTTTCCTTTTCTTGCACTTTAATATATTTTCTTGTTGAGTTTTATCCTTTTTTCAAAATGAGTCCACTAATCATCTTAGGCTTATTTGAGTATATTTTCTCTTGGAATTTATCCTTATTCCATATTGGTCCATTATCCATCTTAGGCTGAGTTAGATATATTCTCTGTGTGGAATTTTATCCTTTTTCCATATGGACCACTCTTCATCTTAGGCTGAGTTAAATATATTTACTGTGTGGAGTTTTATCCTTTTTCCATATGAACCACTAATCATCCTAGGCTTAGTTAAATATATATTCTTGTGGAGTTTTATTCTTTTATCATATGGACCACTAATCATCTTAGGCTTAGTTAAATATATTTTCTTGTGGAGTTTTATTCTTTTACCATATGGACCACTAATCATCTTAATTTTGTTAAATATATTTTGTAGGTGGAGTTTTATTCTTCTTCCATGTTGGCACTAATCATGTTAGGCTTTGTTAAATATATTTTCTTGTGGAGTTTTATTGTTTTTCCATATGGGTCAACTAATCATCTTAGGCTTTGTTAAATATATATCCTTGTGGAGTTTTATTCTTTTACCATATGAACCACTAATCATTTAGGGTTAGTTGAATATATTTTCTATGATGAGTTTTATCCTTTTTCCATATGGATCACTAATTATCTTAGGATTAGTTAAATATATTTTCTTGTGGAGTTTTATTGTTTTTCCATATGGGTCAACTAATCATCTTAGGCTTAGTTAAATATATTTTCCATGTGGAGTTTTATTCTTTTTCAATATGAACCACTAATCATCTTAGGCTTAGTTGAATATTTTTCTATGTGAAGTTTTATCCTTTTTCCATACTGGTCCATTATCCATCTCAGGCGTATTTAAGCTGAAAAGTCAGCATAATTTATTACCCTGGGTAGCACAACAGTCATTATATTTATTAACCTTAATAAGTACTATGTTGTCTTTTTATCCAGACAAAAATAATTCATTTGTCCTTATCTTTGAAAATGTTTAGAGTCATTGCTTTGGTGTTTAAAGTTCAAGACTCTACAATATACGTATTTTGTTACTCTTGGACTATTTCGATCCATCATCAACAGATGATTTTATGATAGTCAAATTTGTCGAATTTATTTTGTTATATTTTTATAACTGGACGGTTGAGGTAGAATCTTGTGATTCATTTATGCAATGGTATTGCTTTATTTGTCTATTTAATGTTTTTCTTTATTAAGTTGGATCTCCTCTTTCTTTATTACCCTTTACTTCTTCTTAATTCATCCTAGTGTCTAATGAGCACCATATTCTTTGGAAGCTTGAATATCAAGTCAGTGTCTCGTAGTCACGTAAAAATACCTAACCCTTCGGGCCAGCCCTAGGAGAGCTGATAATTAGCTCAGTGGTCTGGTTAAATTAAGAAATACGTAACTTTTATTTTCTATATGAATAGGTTTCATCTAATGTACAATAATAATAATAATAATAATAATAATAATAATAATAATAATAATAATAATAATAATAATAATAATAATAATAATAGCATTTTTCAGAATTTCTTTTATATTTTCGATAAATATTGCTCACATCAAATGGTTAAGATCTGACAATAAGGAACGGAAAGGGTAGATTATTGCGTCGGTGCTTGTTTTAAAGATTGTAAATATGAAAAGTTTTACATAATTATTTTTAAAAAATAAGTCTGGTATAATTCACATAATTTTGTGCACTGACGAATACACAGATCATATAGAATTTCAGTTTTTATTTTATTTTACAATTATAACTTTGATACCTTCTAACTTTACTTTCTTATAATTACAGGAATTATTTCAGAAAGTGTTTGAATAATAGTCATATTATTTTCCACATATAAAGACTTACAAGTTATGTATTTTCGTAATTTCATAAGGTTACATAGAGTTTTATTTAAGACAGAGTTATTTGGTATGATTTGGCGCCATCGACTTTCGAGAAAAATACATTGTTTGATAGTAGGTATACATACATACATACATACATACATACACATACACACACACACTATATATATTTATGTATATATATATAATTATATTATATATTATAATATATATTATTATAAATGTATATTATTATATATATAAATATGTATACTTATATTATAATATTAATATTAATATATATATATATATATATTATATATATTAATAATATATATATATATATATAATATGATATATATATATTATATATATATATATATATATATATGTTTATATATATTATATATATATATATTGATATATACGATATATTTATTATATATATATACATATATATATAATATATATAATATATATATATATATTATATAATATATATATATATACATACATATATAATATTAAACATATATATATATATATATATATAAAATATATAATATATATATATATCATATATATGTGTGTGTGTGTGTGTGTGTGTGTGTGTGTGTGTATTTGTTTGTTTGTTTGTGCATTTAATCTAGATTTGGAACACTTCCCTCTCCTATTGACAGTTTCAGTAAGAGTATAATAACACGAAAAGAATAAAAATCATGGGAGTCCTACCCCACCCACCTACCGCCATTCAAACTTCATGTTTAATGTAAATCACTCGATGCAAAACTTCTACCGGCTGTTATATGATCCTTTACATTTACCTACCAAATCAGAATTAATGCCTGTGAGTTTCGCTTTGGGCATAAAGCGTTTATTATTTCTCCTCGCCTTTTCTGAGCTCAACTTATTTTAGAATGGCTGATGGCAGCCTGCTTTTCTTTCTTTTTTGTATTTTCATTTCAAATAAATGAAATAATTTGTGTAATCCACGTTCCCCTTCGGGTTATGTTTCTAAAGCATTACCGAGTTCAAAGAACGGGCAGATCTGAACCAAACTGTCTCTATATCTTTGCTTTAAAGAAAGACTGACGATGCAACACGCTAAGTGAATCATTACAGTTCCTCGGATTATGATCAAAGGGATTATTGGGTGACATATGCTGACGCGTATTTGACCGGAGGCTGTTTTCTACGGAGCGTTCAAAGCAAATGTTTTTCCGTGCAAGCAGAGGCATTATTACCTTTGGTCTGACCTGAGAATAGCAGCTTCCCTTGCTGGGAGCAACACGAGGTAAATGCAAGAACTATATGATGTTATTCTTTTGACAGGTCATATACTTTTGACAGGTCAAATATTATTCTTTTGACAGGTCAAAGTATTATTCTTTTGGCAGATCATATATTATTCTTTTGACAGGACAAATATTATTCTTTTGACAGGTCACATATTCTTTTGACAGGTCAAAGTATTATTCTTTTGGCAGATCATATATTATTCTTTTGTCAGGACAAATATTATTCTTTTGACAGGTCACATATTCTTTTGACAGGTCAAAGTATTATTCTTTTGATTGGTCATATATTTATTCTTTTGACAGGTCAAATATTATTCTTTTGGACATGTCACATTCTTTTGACAGGTCAAATATTATTCTTTTGACAGGTCATATATTATTCTTTTGACAAGTCAAAGTATTATTCTTTTGACAGGTCATACATTATTCTTTTGACAGGTCATATATTATTCTTTTGACAGGTAAAAGTATTATTCTTTTGGCAGGTCATATATTATTCTTTTGACAGGACAAATATTATTCTTTTGACAGGTCACATATTCTTTTGACAGGTCAAAGTATTATTCTTTTGATTGGTCACATATTATTCTTTTGACAGGTCAAATATTATTCTTTGGACATGTCACATTCTTTTGACAGGTCAAATATTATTCTTTTGACAGGTCATATATTATTCTTTTGACAAGGTCAAAGTATTATTCTTTGACAGGTCATAATCATTCTTCTTTTGACAGGTCATATATTATTCTTTTGACGGTAAAAGTATTATTCTTTGGCAAAGTCTATTATTATTTTGACAGGTCAAAGTATTATTCTTTTGACAGGTCATATATTATTCTTTTGACAGGTCAAAGTATTATTCTTTTGACAGGTCATATATTATTCTTTTGACAGGTCAAAGTATTATTCTTTTGAAGGGTCATATATTATCCTTTTGACAGGACAAAGTATTATTGTTTTGACAGGTCTTATATTATTTTTTTGACAGGTCAAAGTATTATTCTTTTGACTGGTCAAAGTATTATTGTTTTGACAGGTCAAATATTATTCTTTTGACAGGTCAAATATTATTCTTTTGACAGGTCAAATAATATTCTTTTGACAGGTCATATTCTTTTGACAGGTCATATATTATTCTTTTGACAGGTCATATATTATTCTTTTGACTGGTTAAATATTATTCTTTTGACAGGTCATATATTATTCTTTTGACAGGTCGAATATTATTCTTTTGACAGGTCAAATATTATTCTTTTGACAGGTCATATATTATTCTTTTGACACGTTAAATATTATTCTTTTGACAGGTCATATATTATTCTTTTGACAGGTCATATATTATTCTTTTAACAGGTCAAATATTATTCTCTTGACAGGTCAAAGTATTGTTCTCTTGAGAGGTCAGAGTATCTTTCATTTGACAGATCAAGTATTATACTTTTAATAGTTGAAATATCGATTCTTTTTGACAAGTCAAGTATTTCTTTGACTGTTCAAAGTTATACTCATTTGACAGGTCAAAGTATTTCAAACGCTCATAAGCATTGTCCTCTT
>NC_061097.1:52186354-52188854 GCF_015104395.2 Macrobrachium nipponense | reverse complement strand
CAAGACGCCACAGTCGGAGGAAGAATGTAAAGAGTTAAAAGAATTAAATTTACTGGTAGAAATATTCCATTTACATTATTCTTTTCCCTTTTTTTTTGCAAACATATTGAACATAAAATATCATCCATCCCGATATAAGATACTGACACAATCCATCATTGAATTAATATGGGTGATGAAAATTGGGATCTGTACAGAATAAAAATAGAAGAGGCAACTTTGTAAATACACGAAATTTAAAGGCGAGGAAGATTCAGATTCGAAAATTGTATCTTTAAGAATGAACGAAAAAATTATAGAGGCTACGCTTGCAATAAAGTACGAGTTTATTATGCAAAGGTCGGTGTTGACTAGGTATTCAGGTACTACATATATATATATATATATATATATATATATATATATATATATATATATATATATATATGTGTGTGTGTGTGTGTGTTGTGTGTGTGTGCGTGTATGTGTATGCGTATGTTATACAGTAAATTGGTTTAAGTAGCAGGAATTCGCTACAGAGAAGACAGGTTATTAATCGATGAATATACATATACATACACACGTGCATACATACACACACCCATATGTATATATATGTGTATTATATATATATATATATATATATATATATATATATATATATATATATATATTATTGGCACATAGCACGTACTGGGAAGTAGTACTCAGCTTACCTCATATAGTATGCGTACCTACATTTAATGAAATTATAGAAAGGAAAAAAATAGGGAGGTAATTATGGCTATTGCACATCAAAACTAAATATAAGTATGACAGACAGACAGACATCGGGAGGAGTGAGGCAAGGAGACAGTCTGCTGCTTGCTGCAAAAATCCCTCCTGCCCCGGCGTCCCTGAGTGCGGACGAAAATTTTAAGTCCGATCAGTATTCTCTCTCTCCTAATTCTCCTCCCTTCAAAAGGAGATAGAAACATGTCGAATAATAGATTAACAGTTTTACCGTCTGTCTCCGTCCATTTTTCCCATCCTCTTATTCTGTAGAGTATAGTTCGTCGAAACATTGCTTCGGCCGCTCGCGACGAGGGATCGATTTCACAAAAATCTGGCCCGAACAGATAGAGAGAGAGAGAGAGAGAGAGAGAGAGAGAGGACGGTAAAGATTCGTCTCCTAATTGCCTCTTGATGTTTTCTCTATTCCTATACAGTGCTTTTAACTTTTTTCTTTTTGTATTGTTTCAATAATCATTGGGGCGTTCGGTGTCCACCGCCTCTATCTGTAGGAGGTAGTCTTAGTCGGCGTAATTAAATTTATACATTTTTCAACAGTGATCTGCAGATTAAATGGTTTACAGTCCTATCGGGTATAATTAAGCATAAGAGTTCTTTACAACATTTGAAAAGATGTGGTTCGTGTGCTTTCAAAACAGTTACGTACACGTAATATTAACTAATATGGTAACCTATAAATACACTCGAGTATAATTAACCGTTACAATTTTTTTTCGTATGACTTACCACTCCTGATGTGGTTGATCGGCTTTTCTAGATAAACATAGGCTATAATGACAAAGATAGATTATATTTAATACAGCTAATGCATAATATCTATTTCGTATCAAATATGAATACGATGTTCGCAACGAAACTATAACTCAAGCATCTCTGCGACAAATCTTGATACAAAAGCCTAAGGTAATTTCTCTCCTGCTTTGATCTTGGAAGATGTCCATGATATCGTTATAGCAATCGACACGTTTTTCATTTATTCAATATAAGTGTCTGATCTTCTCACCGTCTCTCGTATTAATATTAATGACAGTAATTATGGAGATCATCTGTGATAATGGCATTGATCAGAATTACCTGAGGATTACCAGTAACAGTAAGTGGTTATTTGCTGTTAGTTTTGGCTGTTTGTTTTGTTCCTTCGATAACATTACAGTTATAAAATATTGTAGGAACCTGTATCGAGTTTTGTAACACGCTTTTTTCAAAAACAGTTAGAAAAGTGTTTCAGAAATAATTCAGGGACTTAAAAAATAGAACCTACATTTAGGGAATTATCCTATGAATTAACAGTTATTAAGCCCATAAAACGGATTTTGAAAATAATTAATGGCAAGGGAAATAAAACTTAGATATGTGGAATTATCCCAGGTAAATTATCCCAGATATCTGGAATTACCATAGATATCTGAAGTTATGCCCGATATCTGAAATTATCCCAAATATCTTGAATTAACCCAAATATCTTAAATTACCCCAGATATCTGAAATTTCGCCAGATATCCAAAATTAACCCAAATATCTTAAATTATCCCAGATATCTGAAATTATGTCACTTATTTGAAATTATGCCACATATCTGAAATTATGCCATATATCTGGAATTATGCCAGATATCTTAAGTTATGCCACTGGAATTATCCCAGATATCTGAAATTATGCCAGATATCTGGAATTATAGCTGATGTCTAAAATTATGCCAGATATCTGAAATTATCCCAGATATCTGAAA
>NC_061097.1:52178854-52181354 GCF_015104395.2 Macrobrachium nipponense | reverse complement strand
AAAATTCTTGTTGTAAATTTTATGGAGAAATTAAATATCGTAAAAAGAATCAACTCGAAAGGTAATTATTTTTTTTTATTTTAAAGATCACCTCCATAAAATTCATTGGCACATGATAAGTCAGTTCTTTGTTTATCAGACACATAAACTTTAATTTTTCCATTGATCAAGGCCTTCAGCCAATGTCGTGTTCGGCTCTTGTTCCTGATATAAAATCATTTGACAAGTTAAATGGCCGATCGTATTTACTTGTTAGGCAAAGCCCGGCATGGAGGCTTTTTTTAAAGCTGACTTGGTTGTTATAAAGGGTAATGACGAATGGTGCCATCCGGGACTATTATAGTAAAGAATATTGTTTTTTTTTTTTTTTTTTTTTTTTTTTTTTTTTTTGGTTGTAAATTGTCATTTACCCGTATGTTTTAAACACATGCTTGGAAAATATGTATGCATATTACGCATACACTTATAGGCTTTATTTGAATCTGATATGTGTATATATATATATAATTAAACTGCTAGCTTTATACACACATATGCACACTCGAATATATATATATATATATATATATATATATATATATATATATATATATATATATATATATATATATATATTATATATATATATATTATTTATATTTATATATGTCACACACACTCACTCACACACACACACACACACACACATATATAATATATATATATATATATATATATATATATATATGTATATATATATATATATGTATACACACACACTCACTCACACACACATACACACACACACACACACACACACACATATATAATATATAATATATATATATATATCATCCATATATAAAATATTTTATATATATAATATATAATATATAGTTATATATATATATATAATGATATATATCATATCTATATAATATAATATATATATATATAATATATATATATGTATATGTATAATATATTATATATATATATATATATATATATGTATGTATATAATATTATTTATATACATGTGTATGTGTGTGTATAAAGGTAACAATTTAACTGTAAAGAGAAACTGACACGTAGCATGAACTCCCATTATCAAAGCTTCCACAATATTAGCTTGTACATAGTCCATGGTCCATACAAAGAAGACCAATCATCGACACATCGAACCCTTTTCCATAAACTTGGATTTCAGTTTCATATTGCATCTTGTTGTCCACCTTTGATATGAATGTTATGTCTTGTAAGTCAGATTTCACAGTTCCTTCACCTGTCCTAATCATTTCTCCTCCTTTCAGTTCGTCTTATTCTACATTTATTGCTAAAATAGTTAATTTTAACCTGCTTAATCCCTTTTCTTTCAACATACGCACTTTGCTTCCATTATGGAGAGTTGGTTCAACAATCACTTCATGCAATCCAACCCTGGATTCTGTAGACTCCCGCAGCTTCCTCCTTAGCTTTTGCAGGCAACTTGGTACCATCCTTACTTCACGTATTTTGTGGGTCACCTATTTTTCCTTCCTACAGCTATCCTTAGAATCTACTGCTTCTATTCTTCAGTTGTCCATACTAGCAGGCAATCATTTGACCTCTTGACCTAGCTGCTTTTCACATTTTAACGTCATCTTTCTCTTCGCTGAGCGACCTTCTAACTCTTTGCCTGATTGCTACATTTACATTTTACTCTGCATTTTACTCTTTGCTAGCGCCACGCTCCATAGGGTCATCTGCAAGGTCACTGACTTATACTTATCTTGCAAGTTTAGATCAACACCTACTGCCCCTTCCTTGGCTTCGAGCGCCTCTCCTTCCTTATATAAAGATATGAGGCACAATGGCGAAACACACCCTTATCCGAGAACTAGGTTTTACACCAAACCAGCCACTCTCCAGACTACAATTTCCAATGCATACTTCTTCGCTTCCGAGGCAAGAACTTATCATTGCTCCCAGCAGTCTTCTATGTCATAAATTACCGACAACATTCACTTTGCCACTATCAGTTATGTCGTTTGTTTTTCCATTTTCTTCTTATTCTCAGGTTCCTGTCAAATAGCAAATAATGTCTTTCTTTAAAACAGCCATTTCCTTTACTACAGCCACATTGTTCTTCCCCTATCAAACCTTTCGTTAACAATTGCAATATGTATATGTGTGTGTATATATATTATATATATATATCTATATATATATATATATATATAGTATATATATATCTATTATATATATATATATATATATATATATATATATATATATATATATATATATATACTATATATATATACGATATGAGTGTATTCATGTATGCAGATTATTGGCAAGTATTTCAACACTTGACTAATAGACCTGTGATTCCAGGGTCGCTTCAAGTATATTGAGTTGAAATTAGTGATACATACAGTCGTGGGGAAAGGATTTCAGCCCTAGCAAATATTGAATTTATGAATATTGGTAGACCTATGAAATCTTATTTTCTTCCCTCCCCCTTCCCCTTCCCTTC
>NC_061097.1:52163854-52173854 GCF_015104395.2 Macrobrachium nipponense | reverse complement strand
AATAAATAATTTACAGCTGGAGATGCCTATTCGTAATAGCAAAATCAGTTTGCATCATTATATTTGTTTATTTACATTTCTGTCTGGACTTCATAATTAATCATTCAAACTTATTTTCTCTCTTTCTCTCTCTCTCTGTACACACACACACACACACACACATATATATAGAAAGGTAAGTGAAACAGGGACTTGGAATAAGTAATTTCGTAGTATATTCTACATTTTCAAGTTCAGAGTGAACTTGAAAATGTAGACCGTACTACGAAAGTACTTGTTCCAAGAACCTGTTTCACTTATCTTTCTACCGTGGATTTAGAGATAATCACAAGTACGTGTTCCTTGGTGCTACATGGAATACACACACATATATATATATATTATATATATATATATATATATATATATATATATATATATCTATATATATATATATATATATATATATATATACTATATATATATATATATATATAATATATATATATATATATATATATACCTTTTTATGCAAAAGCTATGTTGTTTCAATGTGAATTAATTTTTAATTATTGTTTTTACATTCATGAACAAAGGAGATGCCTTAGGAGTTCAATGGCCGCATGCTTTCAAATCCACATATTCCCTATTCGTTCAAAGCAAGGCACTAAACCAACCGATGAATTAAGAAAATGGAAAGAGAAGGTATAAAGAGAGTGCCGTACCCACCAAAGAAGGTATTGGCCTGCCGCTTGAAGGAGGGAAGGTTATATGAATCAGGAAAAACTGGAGCA
This sequence comes from Macrobrachium nipponense, assembly GCF_015104395.2. Classification (NCBI taxonomy): domain Eukaryota; kingdom Metazoa; phylum Arthropoda; class Malacostraca; order Decapoda; family Palaemonidae; genus Macrobrachium; species Macrobrachium nipponense. Next base: position 52,173,081 of record NC_061097.1, on the reverse strand, counting down.
TGAGGAAAAGTCCAAAGGTGGAAATTATAATAAGATTTTAATTTAATTGTGTGAACAGTTCAGTTGTGTCTGCAGACGACCCAATAGAGTTTATAAGCTTTTTTTTAATTTTAGATAACGGAACATTGGAATACAGTAAGAAGAGATATACTTTCTCAGAAGAGAAAATAATTAACTTGTCGAAAAAAAACAATACGCAACAGATGTAATACATAATACAATAATAATAATTATAATCAGGAATACCGAAAGGAGACATACCCACTAATGGAACCAAAAATAATGTACTATAAGCTCTGGAAAATAATCAGGATCAAGACCTGAAATTAAATCATTTTCTCCAAATTGAACTACTGTGTTCAGAAGTAAGATCACCATTTTTTTTTTTTTTTTTTTGTATGTCCACCGTAGCATTCCACGGTATCCAGAATGAAGGCAAACCTGCTGCAGGTTCCTGAGTTATTGCAAGATTTCCGCGAGATTCGTCGACAAGAGGGAAAAAAAACCTAGCATTCCAGGCCCCTGGACTCCATCTGTTTCTCGTAATGGTCTGACATTCCAGTCTACGGCTTTCATGTTTGCTGTGAACAGGAAGAGTAATTAGTACTTCAATAAAAAATCGTCAGATTTGCTTGTTCAAGGGTACTGGCTCCTCGCAATTAACTCAAACATACATTCTCGTATCGCGAAAGGAAAAAAAAAAAATCATGGAAATGGTCTTTTAACATAAACCACTCAAGCATTGGGCGTCGTTTACCATACGAAGGCAAAAAGAAAAAAAAAATAAATAGAAAAGAGATCTGTGTTTGCATTCAAAACTTCATCGTTGGGAAAACTTTATATGTACTCTTATAATAAAGTTCTGCACACGAGGGGAAAAACATGCGTACTTACCCCAGCATTCGAATAATTGAAAACAAAATGAAGCATCCTTAACCAGCAGCAAAAATGCAAACAGTCATAACTATTGTCCATAATAAATCAGGCTGGACGCGAGGTCACGAGACGGGTTTTTCCTTTCTAGTGTTTGCGAATGCCCCTTGTCGGCGGCCCTTGGGTTTGGGGACGTGGGGTGATGGGTGTCGGCCGCTAGGGGGAGGGAGGGAGGGGTGCGGTAGGCGAAGTATGGGGGTTGGGCAGAATAGACAGGAAGGGTTTGGTGTTGTGGGGGGGGGGGGGGGGGGGTGGGGGGGGGGGGGGGGGGGGGGGGAGGAGGAGGGTAGGAGAATGATATTTAGTGTGGGTGGGAGTGGGCAGAGTGGGGGAAGGCAATGCATACAAGGGTATGGATGGTAAGGGGGGAGAGGGGGAGGGAGCTTAGATAGGTGGAGGTGGAGAATGCGAAAGTGGACGCTGACAAATCTGCAAATATTTACCTCAGCGAATGCAAACAAGGAACATAACGTAAGCTGCGAAATCTGGCAAACGTGCTTGCGAAGGCAACCGGCGGCAGCAGCAGCAGCTCTGCGTCCTACGTTTGGGCAAGAAGAAAAAACAATTGGGACGCACGCACACGCAATCACACACACACACACACTCAATAAGCACAGCCCAAGACGGAGGCCTATATTTCTTGACGACCAGCGTATTCTACATATGGAGGGGAAACAACTGCCATCTGATGCCCTCCGTGGATGTGGGTATTGTCAGACAGATCTCGAAATCGCCAGTCAAGGTGAGGGCACTGGAATTCAAACCCTGTGTGCTGAATGGCGAAGTGTATTTCTAAATAAATGAGCTTTGCTCGAATTAACTGTGTCGTGTGTACTCTAGCGTACGTGCGTTATTTGACTTGGAGTGTCCGTGTGTGTGGATTTCCTACTACTGTGTTGCGACAGGGATTTCCGTGTTTGCATGCCTATTTTTGTCTTGGTGATAGTACACACACACACACACACACACACACACGCACGCATATATATTATATATAATATATATATATATATATATATATATATATATATATATATATATATATATATATATATATATATATATATATCGGTATGCAGAAACGGGATACGTGGGAATATAGATATATTTGATTGTCACAGATATTATTGTAATATTTCATTATGAACTGCAATACTATTAATCTTGCGTTTGTCGTTGTATATATATCTGTATGATACATCATGATTGTAGATTTACATGATGAACTGAATGTTCTATAGACTAAAAATCTTAACCGCAGGACATTGTTATATTTTTACATTTAATTCATTTAAAATTAGGGGATATATTAAGAGCTATTATACTTATCTGACACAAGAAAGATTTTTTATCCAAACGGTTTTAACTGCAATTATATTATTTGCAAAAAAAGCTTTCTCTGTGCATGAATATTACTTGTCCTCTCTAATAGCTTTTTTAATTGTTCTGAGATCTTATAAAATTTAAATTAGGTCAGGTTTCCTGCATTACTCATCGGGTATCAAGGAAAAACTACGAGTTTTTATCGTCATTTTTATGGAATTCTTAAAAGACCGTCTTGGCAAAGTTGAATAATGTGGTCGTTCACTTTTTATTATTATTATTATTATTATTATTATTATTATTATTATTATTATTATTATTATTATTTTATTTTATTATTATTATTCTTAAAGGGTCCACAATAATACAAAGTTGTAAAAGTCCGTGTTATAATTTTGAAGTCTTCAAAAGTTATACACGGACTTTTTACACTGTATTATTGTGACCCTTTAGAACATGATATATAATCTCGTGATAGAGAGTTTTTCTCTATTATTATTATTATTATTATTATTATTATTATTATTATATATTATTATTATTATTATTATTATTATATTATTATTATTATTATTCAGAAGGATAAACTTTACCCATATGGAACAAGACCACAAAGGCCAATGACTTTGAAATTCAATCTTCTAAGAATATGATGTTCATTAGGAAAAGTAGGAAGAAGTAAGAGGACGTGGGGAAACGGAAAGAAGAAGATCCCACTTATTAAAAAAATAAAAAAATAAATAAATGGTGGTATACGTCAGTCTACCTGAGCTGATGGTTAAGTTTTTGGCAAAATACAATTCTATCATTTTGAGTTCAGTTTCCCTTTTACAGAGTTTTCTATATATATATATATATATATATATATATATATATATATATATATATATATATATAAGTTATATATATTTTTCATTTTGCAAAGTTCTCTCAAAAAATGCATAGCTGCCTCTTTATATCCGTCGTAATTCGGTAAACAGTTTCCTTTCAGTATGTCTTATGCAGCTTTTACACGTTTTAATAAATTTGCCATAAATCATATTATTTTTCGCTGCCCTGATCAATTTAGAAAATAGGATATAGTATATATATATATATATATATAAGCTTTGTATGAACAAAACACTAATTTCCTACTGTGTCTACTTATTAGTGTCAGTCTAACATTTTATATAGTAGAGTGTCTGACACTTCTATGGAATGTCTGTTAACTTTATTAATATATGGACTCGTGGTTTTCAAATATTATATGAAATGCATTCTTACCATCCATACTGTTAATTAAAGAGTGAGCTTTTGAGGTCATTGTGAAATATTTGATTTTTAATCAACTTATATTCACACATCTTTACTTTCATCCAGACACCTATCAGTCATTTGAGAAACGTTGAATAAAACTATGGTATGCTTTCCCCCACGAACACTTGATAAGCAGAATCATCTTTTGATTCTCACCTTATCACATTCAAAACGCGGTAATTTTGAACTTATCTTTTCTTGGGATGTTCAATTGAAGAGGAAAAGTTGGCGTCGTAAAATTTGTGTGACAGATGAGAAACAGCAAATTTTTGTCCACGCTCAGAAGACTCATATCCAAGTTTGGTATAATATTTAGGACATATTAATAATCCTCCTTTCCAGATAAATATCCTGTGATATAAATGAGAAAGACGGAGAATATTCCTAATCAATATACAATATACCTGCCATCGAGAAAAATGTCAGAAATTTGGACCCAAAAACAAACTTGCTGAAGTTGTGGGGTATATTTTGAGACTGACTTAGTAACTTGTTAAGAAACTTACTATAGAAGTGAGTTTGCTGTCGTATGGATAATATTATTCTTAACCCAGTTGTATATATTATTTCGAGATCTTACCGTGAGTATAGGAATTCATATTGATATTTTTTTAATACTCTGATACATTTTAGGATGTCATTTATTCCTTATAAACTCTAGGTAAATCAGCTCTTTGGCTTCAATAGATGTTGGACCGTATAGCACCATAAATTAATCGTACCCTTTCCTATGTAATAACAGCCACTTCTATAGGCTGGTTAATGGAGAAAGTGTGACGATGCTCGAGTAACGAGTTAATGTAATGTTTAAGTTATTCTTTTCCAAGTTTTTTTTCAATGTGCTCCATAAGGTGGACTTTCATCTTATGATAATGGTAGACAAATGAAATTGTACAGAATCGGTAGGGTTGATGTCAGCTAAGAATAATATTAATTTTCTGTGTATGGAAGCTGAATTGTACGGTAAACAAATGTAACAGTTATTCGTTAAAGAAATGTTACTTACTGCAGGAAAGTGGGTAATAATTTTTTTTTTTTTATTGAAGAAGCATATATTTAATAAGAGTAAGCACATCATTCTTCATAAACTCATGGTGTAGACTTTCCAATATATGCTTTTTTTTACTTCTGTGTCCTAAGGCCGTTAGGTCTGAAGGTTGGCCTTTGTAAATACTTAGAAAGAGAGAGAGAGAGAGAGAGAGAGAGAGAGAGAGAGAGAGAGAGAGAGAGAGAGAGAATGTAGGTATTAGACGAGTATCAGACATGGAAATAAGAACAGGTATCACGGAATGGCGTTAATTAATGACCCTTTAGGACATCTGAAATATTAGGATAATCCTTGAGAATTGTAGTTACATAAATACATAATAAACACACACACACACAAATATATATATATATATATATATATATATATATATATATCTATATATATATATAATATATATATCTATATATATATATATATTTATATGTATGTATGTATATATGTGTGTGTCTGTGTGTGTTTGGGAGCATATGAGTGCGCTTTCCAAGTCATCTTTTCTTCGTTGTTCAAGGAGATATATCACATTTATGCCCATTTCTCTCTAACTTTTCTCATCCACGGGACTGAATTTGATCAGGGCTGCGTAAAACACAGGAAATTGGCGACTGATAAGTAAAGATTACCGGCGCTTTGTGGCTGCTCATTTTCATTCCTTAATCCCAGCCAGTTTTCATAATATCCTAATTCCTGCTTTGGCTGAGCAATTTTCGACGGCTGTTTTTTAACGAAGGTGACAACCGTGCTTTGAAACAGAATTCTCTTTGTTTGCGGATTTAATGCCAATGTCTATTTTTTTTATCTATTTTTTTTTAATATACCGCTTATCAGAGTATGGATAAGTCTTTCATGAAATTTAGTTATTCTAAAGGGAACTGTTTTATGAAATTTAATACAAATTAGATCTGTTAGTGTGTGTATATATATATAGTATATATATATATATATATATATATATATATATGTATGTATGTATATATATGTATATATATAGATATATATATATATATATATATTATATATATATATATATATATATATATTATATATCTATATTCGCTACCACAATGACAAAAATTCCGTATTAATTGACTTGAAAGCTTACATCATGTAATGTATAAAAATAATTTCCTTGAATCTAGTTTTAATAAAGTGCATTCACCATAGCTAATTTTTAAATATATACACATTTTTTTAAACAAGTATTCGAATATCTTAATGTATGTTATTATTCTTTCATAAGTATTATGGAAACTTCACAGTTCATAGTCATTCTTTTACATATTTGTATATTTGAAATCCCTTATATAAGATCTACAGTCGGATAATAAGTGATTAACTAGGACTATTCGCACTTCCAGACTAGGATCCAGGAAACGAGATTTAGCTAGTATAGTGGGCTAGAAACCTTTCATTTCAGAAAGATCAAGTTTTGGATAGATGTTAATTCGCTGATCATTACTATAGAAGCATTTCAGATTTACAAGTCTTTCTTTTGGAGTATCAAGATGAAAAACATTTTGCTTCATAAAAAAAAGGATGCTGAAGATTTGTGTCCATAATTTTTCTGGCTAAAATGTTTTATGCCACGAACAATGATTCACAGTTAACTCTAATTTAAACAGCCCAGACGAAGCTGTACTTGCAAGAAATGTTGATTAGGCATTTTGTGTAGTTACCAAGAAATAAAAAAAAAAATTATATTTCGTCGGTCTTGTCACCTGCATTGAGCTACGATTTGAATGTTACTACTTGCATTAAGCAAGTACTTGTCAATTAGACTTGAAGTCCAATGTTTACTGCATTTTGTGTGATATAATGAATTTGACAAATACCACGTCTTTAACATGAATCCCCCATTTGGCGTTTTAATAGCCAACTTGAGTATGGAAGAAAAGTCGGTAATATAAAGAATAGAGAAACTTCTACACAAAATAAACGCGGCTGAAATAGCCATTATTTTCAATAAAACCAGCATATACATCTTGTAATACCTCCTTGAGTTTATGACTGACCAGGAAGTATTCATAGGATATTTTCCTATATTATCAGATAAAATAATACTGGATAAATTATGATTATTTCCCAAAGTACTGATGGGGACAGGACGACTTTGTTTTAGAAACGGCGTAGAGAAACGAAAGGGAATATGACCTACCTGAAGATGGTCCGATAATTCCATTTGGATAAGATTGACACATATAGTTAATGAATACATGAAAGAACTTGTCACCGAGTTGTATGCTTATGCATAGTACATGCATAAATGGAAGCGTATTTAACCAAGAAGTATGGTAATATTACATTTGAATTATTATGCAAAGATATTTTTGGGAATAAGAAAAAAGGAAATTCTTAGAAACAAGAAACATATATATATATATATATATATATATATATATATATATATATATATATAATATATATATATAACTATTCTGCAAAGAAAATTTTGGTAGTACGAAACTAATTTATTAAACAAGAATAAATAAATGTATTTACATATATATATATATAATATATATATATATATATATAATTATATTATATAGTATATATATATATATATATATAGAAAACTTAATTAAAACGCTGATTTTTGGAAGAAGAAACTAAGTTGCTTTATTACGCTACGGATGAGGGGTAGGAATAAATATTTTATGAAAAGTTGCGACGGTGGCATCAGAAATCTACAAAATGAATATTACTTAGTAATTTTTTGTCAGTATTTTCGAAAGAAATTCGACTGAAACTATGAAGGCTGTGGATATATATAGTATATATATATGTGTGTGTGTGTCTATATATATATATATATATATATATATATATATATATATATATATATATATATATTCTGCTTATTTCTGAGCATACCACAGACAGAGATAAACGGGCAGGACTGAACCGTTTCATTTCCTTTATTATGCGTTGTGTATTCTTCATCCTTTTTAGCTGTTGCCATATCATAATTTCTTCCGGAGGCAGGAATAAGTTTTGAAAAATGTTGGTGAGCAACTCATTAACAGGTGATTAAATATTCAGGTAACCATAGGGATACGGAAGTATATCTTTAAATTAGCATAAAAATGTGTAGAGGACTTTTGCGTGTGTGTTCATGAATGCATACTTGTTTTGACATTTGTACTTACACACACGCACACACACGCACACACATTTACATAGAGAGAGAGAGAGAGAGAGAGAGAGAGAGATTATATTTGTTTGTCATCATAGAGAGAGAGAGAGAGAGAGAGAGAGAGAGAGAGAGAGAGAGAGAGAGTGTGTCCTTATATGTGGATATCTTTGTTTAATTAACATTGAATATTTTCTTTTTTTATTCTTGCGTATGTATATATTTATTTATGGTTTTAATGTAGGCAACTAAAGTAGACAAATCACTTTCATTTAGGTTATCTATAGTCATATAATATACTATAAAGTAAACCGAAAGAATTATTGCATATTTCACTGATAACAGGATATATATGTTATGTCAGGTTTGCATATCAAAATAAAGGCAATTATTTTATAAGCAAAACGCTTTTTAATGGATCTGTAGAATTTATGGAAACGTTTAGCTGGCTAGCCATAGTGAGTCCATTCTTCATTATTATTATTATTATTATTATTATTATTATTATTATTATTATTATTATTATTATTATTATTATTATTATTATTATTATTATTATTATTATTATTATTATTTTATTTGTTTTGAACTTTGAATAAAATAGATAGATTCTTGTTAGTTGGAACCCTTCAGATTTTTTTATGTGAAAGATTTTGCTATTTAAAATCTGGATGGTGAATAAAAAATTATATATATATATATATATATATATATATATATATATATATATATATATATATATATATATATATATATAAAAGATATATATATATGTGGTATATAGATATATATATATATATATATATAGTATATATGTATATATATCATATAAAAGATATATATATATATCTATATATATATATATATATATATATATATATATATATATATATAATATATATATATATATATATATATATATATATAAAGGTGAAGTTATCTTGCAAGTCGTTCATCATTCGCTGCACAGAGAAATTCAAATGATTCTTTGTGAGTGATCTTTCAGTAATATGTCAGGTTTCGAATGTAGATTTGCGGGCGCAGTTCCTTTTTATATTTATCTATTTGTGATTCTTTGGACTTATTGATTTGTTTTTATTCTATATCTTTGCACCCATAAAAAATTACTCAGATTTCACTAAGAAACACAAAACTGCTTCTCTGTTCTATGTAGAGTAAAACAGCTTTCACAAGAAATTTGCCAAGTTGAACGCGACCTGATATTTAGTTGAAACATTTTTTGCCATTCAAGTTTTGAAAATCAATATGGGAAAAAAATATTAATCAAGTATTTCACACATATTTTAATATTAGATATATTTGTTATTGGAATTGGGGATTAACCCATATTGGGCAGCAGTTAAATCCTCTACAGTGTAATACGATGCCGTACGGATGAAATTATATGTTGTGGATGATAGCATAGCTTTGCAGTGTTATGTGCTACAGTGTCTTGCAATTTAGATTTATTATTTTTTTATCCTGGTTTTT
>NC_061097.1:52146354-52153854 GCF_015104395.2 Macrobrachium nipponense | reverse complement strand
ATAAATTTAAAAAAAAATTAAAAGTTGTTTCTCTACGTGGAAATTATCGCAGATAGCCTGACCGTGAGAAAGAAATCAGTAGCTAAAAGCAATAAATAAGTAAATGAATGGGAATATATGACATAGATTAAAATAAACAATAATTTCTTCACGTGAAAATGATCGCGGATTGCGTGACATTGATTGCAAAGGATAACTTGCGGCAAAAATAAATAAATAAATCGACGGATGAATAAATATAAAATCAATAAAAAAAATAATAAAAAAAATTAATAAATAAAGAAAAAGCAGCATCATCATCAGAGATAGAGGAAGACCCGGGGGGGGGGGGGGGGGGGGGGGGGGGGGGGCGGGGGGGGGGGGGGGGGGGGGTGGGGGGGGGGGGCTTTTTAATCATCGTCGAAAAAATGAGGTGTCTTTAGCAGACGATCTATGAAAATGAGGGCTCTTGGAAAATAATGCATCCGAATGACGGCGCCAGGTGCTGCTGGCTGGCTGTGAGAGAGGATTGCTGTTGCTGTTGGTGTTGCTGTTGCTGCTGCTGCTGTTGTGATGATGATGCTGTGCTGCTGCACACACACACACACGCCTCATTTTGACCCAGGCTTTGATTAACAACCCCTAATTAGTGTTATTTTGATTTTCTCAATCCACACTGAATGCATTTCGGAACGGTTTCGGAAAACAGGAAAGAGGAGGAGGAAGTAAAAAAAAAAAAAATGAAAACGGTTTTCCAAAGTGTGTGTACGTATGTACGACGTGTGTTGGTGTGCTAGTGCGTGTAGCAGCAGTAGCAGTAGCAGTAGCAGTAGCAGTAGCAGCTCCGACGGCGTCTATTCCGCTCCTATCTGCCAATACAAGGAATGTTTTCCAGGAATATTTCATCCATATTAATAACAGGAACAAGTAAACCGAAAGAGGCCGGGAGTCCGACGGACCAATGAAAACCCGGCATTTCCCCGACGGACGATTGTGATTGGCTGATTCGGGAGCCGGACGGCGACTTCCCGGAAGACTCCTCGCTCACACCATGCAGCATCGCCCGGAGAGAGAGAGAGAGAGAGAGAGAGAGAGAGAGAGAGAGAGAAAGGATGGATGGTTATGTTTTTTTTTTTTTTACTGATCTCTCTCTCTCTCTTTTCTTGATATATTTTACACTCTTCAATATCCCCGGCGCGCTTTTCGCCGAATTTCGGAGCGCGCCGGATCGCTGACGCTCCCAATCGCGATTCTCTCTCTCTCTCTCTCTCTCAATTCTTTCGTTTTCTTTTTTCCTTTTTTTTTTATTCGGGAGTTCGTTCAGACTGAAGGCGCAATTGCGATTTAATATGTTAATGTATGAAAGTTTTTTATTTACATTTTTTTTTTTCACTCCCGTCACTTTTTTAAAGTTTTTTTTTCGGGGTTGGGGGAAGTTGGGTGGGTGGGTTTGGGGGTATACGTGGGGAAAAAAAAAAAGGGGGGGGGAAAAAAATGGGGAGTGGGGAGGGGGTAGGAGAGGTGGGGGCATGATGACGAAGAAAGCAGAGCAAGAGGGCGCTGTGGGCAGGGGCGCCTTCAGGACTTAGATGTATCTGGAAATGACATTAAAGAGACAGCGTAGAGAGACAGCGGATGCTTGTCTGTCTCTCTTGTCTCTCTGTCTGTCTGTCTGGCCTGTCTGTCTGTCGCTCGACGAATCGACGACCTTCGTCCTCCGGGGGGCGTCGAAGAAAAATATCAGTCCGTAGAGAGAGAGAGAGAGAGAGAGAGAGAGAGAGAGAGAGAGAGAGAGAAAAAAAAAAAGCGCAAAAAAAAAAAAAAACCAAAACAACAAGAACCACTTGTGTTTGCAGCCTCCTATTTCGGTATCTTTATATGCAGAAACTAATCCCACTCTTTGGAGGAAAAAATTGCCTCTACCCACATGAATTTGTTAAAATGCATAGACTTTTTCCTCCGCCTCTCTCACGCCCCGCCCCCCCCCCGCACCCCTCCCCCCCACCCCCCCCCCCCCCCCCCCTACCCCTCTCCCTGAAAGTAAGCCAATGTCGCTGAATTACTCCGGCATTACCCTAAGTGAACATTGGTCGTTCTAAAAATTAAAAATTTGTAGGGACAGCGAAATGATATAAGTTGAAAAAAGATGGTGGGGGAGGAGGAGAGGTTGGGGTCGGGGGGGCGGCTGGGTGGACGCCTCTAAGCCTGCCTCTCCAAATCCTTCTGGCCTAACCTGTCTCTCTCCTCCGCTATTTGCCCGTCTCCTTCTGCGTGGCCGAAGAGGGACGCCCATTGGTCAAGCCCTGGCCAATGGCTTCCATGCACGCGCTGGTTCGTGATGATGCGGCCGGTCATGACAAGTCGTCCAGGGGCCTACCTACCCACCTACCTTACCTTACCTTACCCACCTTCCCTCCTTCCTTCCTTCCTTCCTTCCTTCCTTTCTCTGTTCCTGCTGGTGGTAGACACCAACACCAACATCATCTCTCCTGCTGGAGCTGTGGCTGCGACTTCTGATACTCTTCCTCTTGCGTTGCACTGCCATTATCCAGCCTGGAATTCTTTCCTCTCTCTATCTCTCTCTCTCTCTCTCTCTCTCTCAAACGAAGGAGAAGGAAGAGGAGGAGGAGGAGGAGGAGGAGGAGGAGGTTGCTAGCTGCCTACTACTTGTCTAATTCATCCTTTTATCTCCTTTGATCTTTTTCTGATATGAAGTGGATTTACTCATCTTGCTGTATTTGAAAACCTGAGCACCCCCCCCCTCCCTCTCTCTCTCTCTACATATATAGATAAATATATATAATCGCATTGTCATTTGATGTTGAATTATGTGTTCTTCCATATATAAAAGTCGAATTTATTGTTAGTTACTTAAGTTCACTTTCCCATCTCGCTGTTTAAAGAGTTGTCCTTAACAATTTGCATTCAGCTATCAGTTGATGATAAATAATGATTATTTATCAGAGGTATGCTAATTAGTAAAGTTAAAGCTATAATTAGAATCATGATAAAGATTATAGTAATAATTAAAAAGGTTAATTATGAATATGATGATAATGAACAATAATATGAAAATGATAAAGGGTAAAATTAAGGCTGATTTCAATAATAATAATAATAATAATAATAATAATAATAATAATAATAATAATAATAAGTGCTCATGATAAAGAAAATAGACAATTCAAAAAATAAAATTTTTTATAAAATAAAAAGTGTGATAATTCATTGAGTTGCGGGTATTTTTAAATATTACTGATTGTAGGGATAAATCAAAATAAAACCTTACTGGATATATTATTTATTTTATAATCTATAATCGGTTTTAATTTTACTCATCAAGTTTTCCAATTCATATTTTCGTGTACGTCAGCGACTTTTTTTTTTTTTTCTTATCTTGTGTCCATTCTTCGTACATTTCATCTTCATTGCCTCTGCGCGTCTTTCTTCTATCTCCCCATGTTTATTTCTTTTGGTCAATTATCCATCCTTTGGTCATTATCCATCTCCTTTGTTCGTATTCCTGTTATTACTATTTCGGTAAGTCTGCTTTCGTATCTTACCTCTCCTCACGTTTCCGTCATCAACCTTGGTCGTTTCTCTCCCCTCGTTTCTTGATTCTCCTTCGTTCGTATCATGGTATCGTGGTATCGTATCAGTCCTCCTGTCTCTCCGTTCATTCATACTTCCACGGCACTGTCCTTTTAAACCCTGTTACCCGTATCCTGCCTCTGTAACGCCCTTCTTGCATGCAACACATATCAAAAGCCCTCCTTGGTCAACTTTGCCAAAACAGTATAGAAACAGCAGACGCTGGAGCCGCAACAGCGTGCCTGCCTTCCTTGCCAGCCGACCCCGCTCTGCCTGCCAAGCGAAGCGCGCTGTGTCCACGTGGAGGAGGAGGAGGAGGAGGAGGAAGAGGCTTCCATCGAATATATGTATAAAAGCAAAAATTGCATTCGTCCCAGCCTCGCTTGGCATGCGCAAGCAAAAGGCGGACTCACCCCGAAGCCTATCTGGCCAGCCAGCCACCTCCTCCCCGAGACTTTCTGGTCGGGGTGGCGGAGGGTTGGGGGGAAGGGGGGGGGGAAGGGGGGGGGGGGGGGTTGTGAAGGAATTGTAATTTCTAGCCCTATACATTGTGCTTTCATTATCATATTCTCTTTTGACGATTTCATGCACCGTAAGGCCGCTCTGGCTTGTGATCTATCGCTATTTTTTCCCCACTGTTTTTTTTTTTTATATTTGTGGAGTTTATGAGAAATGAGTCGCTTGCGATACATTTCTGAAAGGCAAGGGGGGTGGGGGGGGGGAGTTTGTTTTGAGTTGTGTTTGCGTGCTATCGGTTGGTGAGTATTGGCAACTATACATGCTCTTCTCTCTCTCTCTCTCTCTCGGTCTCTCTCTCTCTCTCTCTCTCTCTCTCTCTATCATACGATTTAAAATTTCTCCTCGGAAAAGCTTAGTTTCCTCTTCGTTATGCTGTGTCATCTCTCTCTCTCTCTCTCTCTCTCTCTCTCTCTCTCTCTCTCTCTCTCTCTCTCAGAGAATTTCTTTTCGAAAGGATTGTATTGATTGGTCTAATCGCTGCAAGCCTCAGCTTCATTTAGCCTGAGAAATGAAAATGTAAAAGCAACGCAAGAGTTAGAAAGAGTTTCCGAAGCAATCAATCTCTCTCTCTTCTCTCTCTCTCTCTCTCTCTCTCTCTCTCTCTCTCTGTTTGAGAATGACATAGTGTAGAACAAGAAGAGGACCTTGGAGTTATTATCACCAAGGACTTAAAATCCACAAAGCAGTGCATAAAAGCAGCTGAAAAGAAGGCTCAAATACAGAGACGAGGAAACTGTGCTTCAGCTCTACACATCAATAGTTAAACCACACCTTGAATATGCAGTGCTGTTTTGGTCACCAACACTAATACAGGACATAAATAGACTATAAAGGGTACAAGCAAAAGCCACAAAGTTAATTCCATCCATCAGGCAAATAGGTTACCGAAGACGACTAGACAGCCCGAACACGTATGACTTAGAACCACGACGATTGCTAGGACATCTAATAGAAACATTCAAAATACTGAAAGGCATAGGAAAAGTAGACAGCAACCTCTTCACATTAAACGGAAATCAGACAAGAAATAAAGGATGGAAACTAGCACTGCAGAGATACAACACTTCTCATTTTGGGAACTTCTTTACATAGAGGATATGTGACATACGTGACACATGGAATATACTGCCACCAGGAATTGTAAACAGAGTTGAAAAGAAACCTACACAAAATCATTAGGACACTCACAAAATCATTAGGACACTGTGAATGAATAGTAAAATCTGCTCCTCTAGATAAGTTATCACGCACATGATGTCTCCTCGGATGGAGACATCATATCCTAATCTCTCTCTCTCTCTCTCTCTCTCTCTCTCTCTCTCTCTCTCTCTCTCTCTCTTTCTTTCTCTGTAGCCTCCTACCAATATACTTAATTCAGCTGCAGCTGAAATTTAAAAGACTTCTCTCTCTCTCTCTCTCTCTCTCTCTCTCTCTCTCTCTCTCTCTCTCTGTAGCCTTCTACCAATATACTTAATTCAGCTGCAGCTGAAATTTGAAAAAAGACTCTCTCTCTCTCTCTCTCTCTCTCTCTCTCTCTCTCTCTCTCTCTCTCTCTCTCTGTAGCCTTCTACCAATCTACTTAATTCTGCTGCAGCTAAAATTTGAAAGAACTGTGGGGGCATAATTCACTTCGTTTCAGCCAATGTTAACTCGATAGGATGCCAAACGCAGATGGGTGTCGACAGGGTCCCCCGAATATCGAATATAACCCCGAATGTGTTGAGCGCGCCGTGTCAAGAAAACTTCATGGAGAGAGAGAGAGAGAGAGAGAGAGAGAGAGAGCGAGAGAGAGAGCTAGAGCTGCCACTAATCAGATTTACTTCGACAGGGAGGTATCATTCCCCCGTGGCATATAAATTTACTGAAAAAGGATGCTTATGAATAGAAATGAGATGAGGCAAAGAAAAAAAAAAACTACGGGATCGACTCGAATGTTTCCGTTCCGTGTCAGATGCAGACGTCATCCTCTGCTGTTTGTATTGTTATAGTTATTATTATCATTATTGTTTTTGTTCTTTTTGTACGTGGAGCAACCGCTGTGTAGATCATGCTGATGCACTTTACTTACGAAGGTTAAATACTATGTTTGTATATATGTATATATATACATATATTTTATATATATATATATATATATATATATATATATAGTATAAGTATAATATAATATAATAATAAAATATATATATAACATATATTAATCTAAAAAAACGCCATTCACCCGTCTGCCCATGCGTAGAGTAAGATGATTTTTATAATCCACCTTTTACGCTACCCAACATCAAAAACGGGAATATTATATTAAGCTCGACTGCCTGCCGTGTGTGTGTGTACCTCGTCTGCTCCGAAATATATTGTTTAACTCATATACTTTCTTTCGGTTTTGCTCTTGCCTAAGTCCTCCCTGCTTAGATAAAAAAAGTGATATTTTTTTTAGTGAATGCCGTCATGTTACCTCAGTATCATTCATTCGGAATTTCTTTGCATGAATACGTACCACATACATACGTACACAAACATCATACTGTGTAAATATATATATATATATATATATATATATATATATATATATATATATATATATATATATATACCGTACGTATATACATATATATTGTTGAGTATACATATTATTTATATATGCAGCGATTAGAAAGAGAGTAGCACGCCATATGCCTTCATGTTTGTGTTTGTATATGGATATAAAGATATGAATATGAATTGATATATTGATATATATATATATATATATATATTATATATATATATATATATATATATAGATAGAAATAAGTGTAACTCCACAGATGTAGAGATGTATTCATAAAGTAGCAATTATTTAAAGCACTCAAATGTACCCATGCCAATTATTATTAAAATAAAAATATCATAGACTTCTTCTAACTGTATCTGTGGACTATTTGATATCGTTATTTATTTACTACTTTCCAAGCTTATCATATATATAGTTACGCTTATGCGTTTTGTCTGTGTCGGTGATTTGTTTAGAACATATTTTTTTCCTCTTTCGATGTCATGTTACATCCGAACGCCTGTCTGATTCTAGGGGTCATTTCGGTTTTGTTTAGCGGTACTACATTGCGTCATTTCTTAGCGAGTTTCGTTATAATATCTTAGTACGGTTATGACAATTATTTTGATTGCTTTATTTTATGCTACCTCAGCAAGTATGGATATTGCTGATTAATCTTTGTTTTTTTATCATGTTATCTTATGTATCTAGACTATATGTTCTTGCCTATTCTTTGTAAATTCCCTATATATGGCCTTGAGCTGAAAATAAAAATTATTATTATTATTATTATTATTATTATTATTATTATTATTATTATTATTATTATTATTATTATTATTATTATTATTATTATTATTATTATTATGTATAAATTC
>NC_061097.1:52136354-52138854 GCF_015104395.2 Macrobrachium nipponense | reverse complement strand
ATCATTATAAATAGAAAGGCTTATTATTATTATTATTATTATTATTATTATTATTATTATTATTATTATTATTATTATTATTATTATTATTATTGAGCATTTCTATTTATAATGATTGTAATATTAATTGTGAAGTTTTCTTAGACATAAGTAATAGATTATTATTATTATTATTATTATTATTATTATTATTATTATTATTATTATTATTATTATTATTGAAAAGTACGTTGATTGATTCTCCGTTTTATATATTTTTCGAAATGTTTTTTCCTAATTCAATTTAGGAAATCTTAAACAGCTTGCCTTCTGTTTTTCAAGTAAATATTTTCTTCACTTGGAGAAACCTAAGTAAAGTTAAGATTTTTTTTTTTTTTTTTTTTTTTTGTTTTTTTTTTTTTTTTTTGTGTACAAACTATAAGCTAAGAATAATGAACTGGAATTGGGTTCAAAATACAGGAAAAGAAAAAACAATGAAATTCTGAGAATAAATGTCTAATCGTACTGCGATTCACCAGGTTTACGAAGATCAATGTTAAAAAAGGGGGGTTATAATAAAACACAAGACCTTTTCTTCCTCCATCATAGGTCAGGTCACTTTCCATCGCCAAAGGGCCGAGCTGTGAATTCCAGGAGGCGGTTGCTGGCTGGCTAACAAGGTTTCTAGCCCGGCGGTCTAAAAGCGATCCAGGCAAAAGAAAAAAAAAAATTCTGAATGTAAGATATTCGATCAGACGGATTTCGAGTGCGACAGAGTAATTGATTCCTGCTACAATCTTTTTTCCTCATTTTTTTATTTTTATATATCCCCATCTTTTCAAAAGCGACTTGTTTTAATTTACCGTTCCGTCAGAGACTTGGATGAACGCACTCACAGGACCAAGAAAATTCGTGTAGGGTTTAGAGACGTCTGGAATCTGCCGATATCGGGCTTGGAAATAACCGAGAAATTGTTGGAATAGTTGCCCAAAATCCAAGATACCTTGGCAGCCTACCGGTCTTGAAAATCGCTTCAAGCTGAAGTGGCCACCGGATTTGATGCTGTAAATTCGGTGCTTGTATCCATTCTGTGTTCCTGCCTTGTTCTTTGGAATTATTTGTCAAACAGGTTGTTTACAGATACTAGGACCACCAACCAGATACGCACATATGCGCAAACACATACACTATATATGTATATATATACACATACATATACATAGACATATATACATACATACGTAATTATTTTGTATGCAGTATGATTTATAAAAGACATAGTCTCGGATATGACTCGGTCGGGAGAGAGGGAAAACGCTTTATGGCATATGACCAATCATGCATATAGATAGATAGATAGATACATAGATAGACAGATAGATAGATAGATAGATAGATAGATCATGTGTACGTTTGTGGGTGTACATAGAAGTATATGAGGTCTTAATGTATCATTTTTTTGCGCATGTTTAATAGATTTTACGTATGGTATTTAAGATTTTGTGAAGGATTTTCTTAGTCGGTATTTATCAATAGCACCTCTTTTTATACTAATTGTCATCTTTGTTTGAACACTGCTTTATTAAGTGAGTTATAAAAGGAAAACACTTTAATAATAATAATAATAATAATAATAATAATAATAATAATAATAATAATAATAATAATAATAATAATAATAATAATAATAATAATAATAATTTAACAGATCCATAATATAATTTCACTTATTAATAGTTATTGGTATTATGTTTTAAACATAATAATAATAATAATAATAATAATAATAATAATAATAATAATAATAATAATAATAATAATAATAATAATAATAATAAGAGAGAGAAAAGATTGATGAGTATCAAGGCCTTGAAATAGAAATAAGAGGGATATGGGATATGTCAGTGGAAATTGTATCCATAATCATAAAAACACTAGAAGGCACGATCCCAAGATCCCTGAAAAGGAACCTGGAAAAACTAGGCGCCGAAGTAGCTCCAGGACTCACAAGTAGTGAGAAAAATGATGGACTCTAAGGAGGCAGGGTACAACCCGGAAACCTACACTATAAAAACCACCCGGTCGAATAAGATGATTGTGATAGACCCAAAAAATTAATACATAAATAACTAAATAAATAAATAAAAGAATAATAATAATAATAATAATAATAATAATAATAATAATAATAATAATAATAATAATAATAATAATAATAATAATAATACTGTTAAAAAAAATGGCAGAATTAAGCGAGTTTTTATATATTATTTTTTCTATTTTCCTTCCAATTCGCTTTTTAGGCTTAGCGATGTTTCTCAGTAACTGACCAATATTCATATTGGGAATTTTAAATTTTTATTTTTTAAATTCCCAATATGAATATTGGCCAGTTACTCAGAAACAGCGCTGAGCCTGAGAAGTGAATTGTAAGGAAAGTAGAAAATACGATATATAAAATCAACCCGTTTACTTCTGCCATTCTTTTTAACAGTATTTCCCTAAAAGAGGGTGTTCTACC
>NC_061097.1:52126354-52131354 GCF_015104395.2 Macrobrachium nipponense | reverse complement strand
TTATATATATATATATATATATATATATATATATATATATATATATATATATATATATATATATATATATATATATATATATATAGATATATATATGTATGATATATATATATATATATATATATATATATCATAAATTATATATATAAAAAGTTCTATATATATATATATATATATATATATATATATATATATATATATCATGTATATATATATACATGTATATATATATATATATATATATATATATATATATATATATATATATATATAATATATATGTATATTACTGGCCTTCAAGAACTCGGCCTAAAATTCTTGATTGAAATCATTTATCTTTTAACTTTATTCATAGATTTGTATTTTAGGATTTACTGAAATAACTAGTGAAAGGATTAGATAGTTACTAGTTGACAGATATGCATGAATTTGGTAGATCCTAGTTTGTATACAAAAGATAACTTCAGTAGTTAAACTCTTAGTGTTATATTCAACATACTGAAGCCAGCGCTGCTTAGTTATTACATTTACCGATAACACATAAGTCCCTTATAGGCTTTTAATCATAGTTAAGGTACAGAAGCTTTTAGTTATTATCAAAATTCATTCATATTTTGCAACCACAGATTATAACAGTCCATTCACATCATGGTTATTGAGTGCTTAATTATTACCATATATAACATTTATTCTATGTACACATTTTTCTGAAGAACTGAAAGCTGATAATGTTATTAAATTTTACTCTCAAATGATATCCATTTAAGCACTTATGATTTATTTAATTGATCAGTTTATTTATTGTTTCGCCGAAAGGCATTTCAGTGGTTCGGTTTTGTTAATCTTTTCCCACTAGACAAATATTTGTTGTGATTCTGACTTTTGGCTTTATACAAGTT
Organism: Macrobrachium nipponense; assembly: GCF_015104395.2. Classification (NCBI taxonomy): domain Eukaryota; kingdom Metazoa; phylum Arthropoda; class Malacostraca; order Decapoda; family Palaemonidae; genus Macrobrachium; species Macrobrachium nipponense. Next base: position 52,130,455 of record NC_061097.1, on the reverse strand, counting down.
TAGCGAACATGAGGTTTGAATCTTGTTTCTTTGCTAGAGACGAATTTTAAGGTGATGGCTCGCTAATTTCGGTAAGGTATCATTGATTGTTTTATAGCTGTCACCGGGGTTTTATATAATATATGTATATATATATATATATATATATATATATATATATAGATATATATATATATATATATAATATGTGTGTGTGTGTGTGTGTGTGTGTTGTGTGTATTTACATACACATATATATGTATATATATACATATATAATATATATATATATATATATATATATTATATATAATATATAAGAAATATATATATATATATGTATATTATATGTATGTGATATATACATATAAACAGATATGATGTATATATGTGTTGTATATATATAGATATATATAATAGTATATATAATATATATGATATATATATAATATATATATATATATATATATATTATATATATATATATATATATATATATATATATATATAATATATATATATATATATACATATATATATATATATTATATATATATGATGTATATTATATATATATATATATAATCTAATATATATTATATACAATCTATATATATATATATATATATATATATATATATATATATATATATAATGTATAATAAATTATAAAATGCGCATGTGAGCGTGTATCCATATAGTATGAAAATCGAAGAGAACAAATCTTACTTATGTTATATATACCAGTATGAATCGGAGAAGACTTACCCATAAATTCACTATCCTATTTTCATTACCTACCACTGAATTTCGATACTAAGTTATGATTTTTTCGAAATTGACTGTTTCATAAATTTCGGCTTCTGTTTCTTCAATAATCGCTATTTCGTACACGGCGTATAATATCTCTTCTTTACGCAATACTCCAATCGTGTGACATGTCATATTTTTTTTAAGTATTAATTGATCGTATGCTTCTGTTCATCTTTTTAATGAACACATTTATAAAATTCTCTTTCGCTTAATAAAGACATATTTTGGGGAGAAGCGTAAGTAATGAATGTTGAAGGAATTCCTGTTGACCGCTCTTGATCAAATTGTACTGTAATAATCATTAAATATTTTCAATCTTATAATCATGCATTTTGGTCGGTATAAGTACAAAATGTGATTTTTCAAATAAATATTATTATTATTATTATTATTATTATTATTATTATTATTATTATTATTATTATTATTATTATTATTATTTATTATTATATTATTATTATTCAGAAGTTGAGCCCTATCAAGTCCAAAAGATCATATGTATAACAGTAAGTGGAGATTTGTTATTAAGAAAGAACACTACAGTTTTATAATAAATAAATGAATAGCTAAAGGTGTAAATAAAATAAAAGAAGATTTTTTATTGCATCTTAGCTCAACTTTTGGGGTTCTAATGAAGAAGGATACACTAGTTTGACTTAGCATGTGTCGACAATTTTTCGATTGGTTTGTGACAGTTTACCTCATTTTTGGTGTGGAAACACCTTATTTAGCAGTATACCTTGTTTTCGGTGTGGAAACACCTTATTTAGCAGTATACCTTGTTTTCGGTGTGGAAACACCTTATTTAGCAATATACCTTATTTTACCTGTGGAACCACATCATGTACGAGTTTACCATATTCTACAGACTAAACTTTAGTATATTATGAAAAGTACTGGTCATAATTTTCATTGTGTATGTTTTTATGAGAGATAAAAAAAACTCGTATATAACATTTATTTTTATTAACGCGTAGACATCATAGTACATTTATATATCTGCTTACATTAAAAAAAATGTATATCAAATTATTTTATTAGCGTGTAGATATCATAGAACATATATTTATGTGCATGTTTTTATGAGAAAAACAGGTAGCTTATATGACATTATTTTATTAACATATAGACAGCATAGCACTTTATCTGTTTACATTTTTATATAAAAAAAATTACATAACATTATTTCATTAACGTGAAGATATTATGGAACATTTATTTATGTGTACATTAGAAAAAAAAAGTTCTGTAAAATTTTTCAATTACGTATAGACATCATAGATCATTTATTTATCTGTGTACATTTTTATGGGGAAAGAAAAACACATGCAAATAGCGTTATTTTATAATGGTGTAGACACCATAGAACATTTATTTGTCTGTGTACCTTTATATGAGAAAAAAAAACAGGTTTATAACATAACTTTATAACCGTGTAGACATCATGAAACATTTATTTGTCTGTGTACCTTTATATGAGAAAAAACAGGTTTATAACATAACTTTATAAACGTGTAGACATCATGAAATATTTATTTGTGTACATTTAAAAAAACGGGTATATGACATTATTTTATTAAAGTGTAGACATTATAGAGCATTTATTTATTTGTACATTTTCATAGAGAAAAACAGGTATATGTCATTATATCATTAATGTTTAGAAATTATAAAACATGTATTTGTGTAAATTTGTATAGAAAACAGGTATATGATGTTATATCATTAACGTGTAGATATCATAGAACATTTATGTGTGTACATATAAAGCAAAACAAGTATATAACATAATTTCATTAACGTGTAAACATCATATGGCATTTATTTATGCATACATTTTTATGAAAGCAAGACAAATATATAACATTATTTCATTAAGGTGTTTACATCATAGAACATTGATTTATCTGTATAAAGTTTTATGGAAAACAAATATATGGCATCATTTTATTAACGAATAGACATCATAGAACATTTATTTATGTGTACATTTTCATGAGAACAAAACAAATATATAACATTATTTCATTAACGTGTAGACATCATAGAGCATTTATTTATCTGTGTAAAGTTTTATGAAAAACAGGCATATGACATCATTTTATTAACGTATAGACATCATAGAACATTTATTTATGTGTACATTTTTATGAGAACAAAACAAATATATAACATCATTTCATTAACATGTAGACATCATAGAGCATTTATTTATCTGTGTAGTTTTATGAAAAACAGGCATATGACATCATTTTATTAACGTATAGGCATCATATAACAGTTATATATGTGTACATTTTTACATTTATTTATATATACAGTTTTATAAAAGAAAAAAAGGGCATATAACATTATATTATGAACGTGTAGACAATACAGAACATTAATTTATCTGTGTGGATAAAAAAGGTATATAACATTTTATTAGCGTTAAGGCACCATAGAACATTCATTTATGGTTATAATAAAAAAGGTCTATAACATTATTTTATTAACGTGAAGACATCATAGAACATTTTTTATGTGCACATTTTTATAAAAATAAAAACAGGTAAATGACATTATATCTTTTGAGTTATCTTTAGCCGCGTTACATCCACATTTCCGAAGTGTCTAAATTCTGTAGAGCATTATGTTAGTGATTTGTAGGCAATAGAGGCCTTATGTCAGCACTCACCAGCATTTTCAGATGATCATCGCCTCACATAATATTAGCAGTTGTCCGTTTTTTTTTTTTTTTTTTTTTTAGGAAATTGCTGATTTGGTTTCATCTCTTAAAAACTCTCAGGTGTCCATTCGACCAATTTCCACATAGTTAAGATTCATTCATAGTGAATCTTCATTCATAGTGAATATGTATTCATAATGAATCTTCATTCATGGTGAATATTTATTCATAGTGAACATTTATTCATAGTGAATATTCATTCATAGTTTATATTTAATCGTAGCGAATAAATTATTCATAACAAATATTTTTTTCATTGTGATTATTTATTCACAGTGAATACTTGTTCATAGTGAATATTTGTTCATAGTATATCTTCATTCATAGTGAATATTTAATCGTAGTGAATATTTGTTCATGGTGAAAATTCATTCACAGTGAATATTTATTCATGTAAACGCTCATTCATAGTGAATATTCATTCATAGTTTATATTTAACTATAATGAATATTTATTCAGAGTGAATATCCATTCATAGTGATTATTTATTCATAGTGAATATCCATAGTGAATATTGATTCACAGTAATTATGTATTCATAGTGAATATTCATTCATAGTAAAAATTCATTCATAGTGAA
>NC_061097.1:52108854-52118854 GCF_015104395.2 Macrobrachium nipponense | reverse complement strand
GGCGGGGCGGAGGTGGAGGGGGGGAGTTTTGGTTTGAAAGAGGGGGAGGCAAATGGCGTCGTCGTCGCCGCCGCCTCTGTTACTACTATACTGTTCACCTCTCCTCCTCCCTCCTACTAACCCCTCCTCCTCCTCCTCCTCCTCCTCTTCCCCCCGACCCCCTCCCCGGCCCCCCTTCTGCCACCTAGCGCTAGCGTTTCAAACGTCACCCGGCGAGACGAAACCGACTTCTACTGCCTCTCTGATTTGCTAATGGCGCGAATCGGCGTTCTTTATTATATTTCGTATGTTGCCTCTGTTGCTTTTGTACGGTTTCGTGGCCCGAGGTTCCGTCAGGAGGCAGATGAAACCGGGGAGGGTGATTGCGGAATAATAATAATAATAATAATAATAATAATAATAATAATAATAATAATAATAATAATAATAAATTGGATCTGATTTTCTATATACAGATTCTTTTCAGTTCTCCTCTCTATTCTCTTCACTCCAGGTCTGCAATATCTGCTAAGAAGTGGCCGTTAGTCCTTTAAACAGAACATGCTTAAAAGAAGGTTTACCTATAAAGATAATGAATAATAATAATAATAATAATAATATAATAATAATAGTGATGGGACTCCTAAGGTTCCTGGAATCAGGATGCAACCCGGAACCCCACACTATAAATACACCCTGTCGAATTGGAGGACTGTAATAAACCCCCCCCCCCCCCCCCCCCATTTTTTTTTTAAAATAATTAATAATAATAATAATAATAATAATAATAATAATAATAATAATAATAATAATAATAATAATAATAATATAATGAGAATGATGTTGATGCTGACCACATCTACTATGTCCGGAATGGACATAATTCGACATATTATACTTGTGATTGTTTATCAGTTATATTAGTATTATTAGTATTGGAGGAAATATTAATTATGAAAAACAAGTGTAGGGAGTGTGATAAAATGATTGTATAAATTTCATTTTTTTTTATTGCCACAATTATTAATAATATTAATAGTAAGAAGGAGACCTTCTCTTAGGGCAGCAGCTATTATTATTTTTATTATTATTATTATTATTATTATTATTATATTATTATTATTTATTTTATTATTATTATTATTATTATTGGTTGCAGGTCCACATTCACATTAACATACATGTTTTATTTTTGTTGTATAAATTTGATTTTTTTTATAGTCACTATTATTATTATTATTATTATTATTATTATTATTATTATTATTATTATTATTATTATTTATTATTATTATTATTATTATTGTTATTATTTATAGTGGAAGGAGACACTCTCTTAGGGCAGTAGCTATTATTATTATTATCATTAGTAGTAGTAGTAGTAGTAGTAGTAGTAGTAGTAGTAGTAGTTGTGGTAGTATTGGTTGCAGGTCCACAATAATATAGTATGTTATATTTTTGTGGACATGCAACCATTATCATCATATTTGACACGGAAAACTGTGCTCATTATTATTATTATTTTTATTTTATTATTATTATTATTATTATTATTATTATTATTATTATTATTATTATTATTATTAGTTGAAAAAGTCGTAATTGTGTCCTCTTTAACAGTCTACCAAACATAAATACTTTTTATGATAGAGTTACAAATTCCCTTTATTGTTTTCTGTTAAGGAGTCATTCCGAAAATAAGACGAGATATTTATGTTCAGTTTGTAAAATATATTGCCATCGTGCTTGTGTGCGTATGTTTATCGAGCTGTAGATAATGTGCTTGCTGAAAAATATTTCTTTATCTGTCCAATATATTTACATTTTCTTCTAATTGGGCAATTTTTTTTCCGTCAGCACCACATAAATTCCTCTTGGCCTTTTGATATTACAATGGGAGTATTATTTTCGTTCGTGTTAATAATAATAATAATAATAATAATAATAATAATAATAAATAATAATAATAATAATAATAATAATAATAATAGTAATAATAATAACAACAGGAATCTTAAAATGGATAAACAAATCCACTGTTATATGTATGTACAGATATTTAGAAAATAAAGCTTTATTATTTAAAATTTAAATACATTTGTACAGATACATAGCTGTGGATTTGATTCTCCACTGATAATAATAATAATAATAATAATAATAATAATAATAATAATAATAATAATAATAATAATAATAATAATAATAATAATTTTTTTCTAACTCCACATTTGAAATGCGAATGCTAGTTATCTTGGCTACTTTTTCCCTGAAATATATCTCCAAAGTATATTGATAAGTTGTCATTTTGTATGGTAGTAATATTCTATGTTTTGGGAACTATGTTCGTCATATTTTTATTCTTTGCCATTTATACTCGCTTACAAGCTCTTCATCGTGAATTTCGAGTTCATAACGAGTTCATTTTGGGATACAGGAAATGTTGCAAATTTCTTAACTCAAAGCAAAGTTTCCAGGATGGGGTGTTGGCCCCCTCCCCTAACCATAATAATAATAATAATGATAATAATAATAATAATAATAATAATAATAATAATAATAAAATAATAATAATAATAATATTATTTTTTTTCTCTCTCTATCACAGTCCTCCAATTCGACTGGGTGGTATTTATAGTGTGGGGTTCCGGGTTGCATCCTGCCTCCTTAGGAGTCCATCACTTTTCTCACTATGTGCGCCGTTTCTAGGATCACACTCTTCTGCTTGAGTCCTGCAGCTACTTCAGCCTCTAGTTTTTCTAGATATCTTTTCAGGGATCTTGGGATCGTGCCTAATGTTCCTATGATTATGGGTACAATTTCCACTGGTATATCCCATATCCTTCTTATTTCTATTTTCAGGTCTTGATAATTATCCATTTATTATTATTATTATTATTATTATTATTATTATTATTATTATTATTATTATTATTATTAAACGCGTCCTATTAAACAGGATGGCTGGATAGTTTGAGTGATTCTCATAATAACAACTTAGCTTGTGACGTCATCTGCATTCAAGTATCCGTTGCACTTCACAACTGCAGGATAAGATAAAATTAGGAACTTCAGTAGTTTAAGCGAAGGTGCAATTGCGTCACTACCCCAGTACTTTTCTCGTTTACATTTTAAGTGCATTTTTATCTATTTTGAATTTGTAATTTTTATTCTATTTTAATAAGTGGGGTCTCATTTTTCTGTATATCCCTTCACCTCCTCTTACTTCTTCCTAATGAACACCATAATATTCTTTGGAAGCTTGACTTTCAAGTCATTGGCCCCTTTGGTGGGCTTGTGCCATGTGAATAGGTGTCATCATCTTCCTCTTTTTAATAAATAATAATAATAATAATAATAATAATAATAATAATAATAATAATAATAATAATAATAATAATAATAATAATAATAATAATAATAATTGATCTCTCCTTTTACCGTCTGTTACTTCTTCCTAATGAACACCATAATATTCTTTGGAAGCTTGAATTTCAAGTCAGTGGGCCCTTTGGTGGGATCGTTCCAGGTGAAGAGTTTTCATCTTCTGACTTTGCCATGAGACTTTGAGTTGCATTCGATTATTCGATTTGCAACTCTTAGAGATCTCTGAATAAATCAGTGAACTGTTTTCCACTCAGATCACCAAGGCTAGTCTTGGTTCGTGCGAGCCAAAGTATTTTTACGAGATTAGGGTGTAAACTCATTTTTCCGGCGGAATGAAAATATGGCCCATAAATGTTGATGGAATTTGGGATGGGGGGGGGGGGGGAGTTCCTCCCGAAAATAACATATAACTCCACGTCCACCATAATTGTCGGGAAGCATTTTCTTTTACCGTTGCGTCGTGAATTATTATTAGTAGAGGTTGTTTGCAAAATGTGTTATTTGCTGAACTTCTCAAAGTCACGTGTACATATTATAGGTATGCATATTATATTATATATATATATATATATATATATATATATATATATTAATATCTATATATACATACCTATAGAATCTTTGTAGATGTATACAAACGTGTATAGACGTATGTATACCAATATACGAGTGTACATTTATACATACCAATACACTCGCAACTTGTTAGCAAAATAAGCGTTTTTTTTTTTTTTTTTTTTTTTTTTGCTTGTTTCTTTTCTGCTTGTTTCTTTTCTGATCATCTAGCTTGATATTCAGTAAAAAATATACATGTTCCTTTTAAATTTTTCAAAATAATATTTCTTATATCCATCTAAGGAATTTTGTCTTTTCGGTTATTATGATAATTATCGAATTCGATTTCCACTCGTCATACGTATTTGTTATAAATAATCATTTTTTTCTGACTGTTAATATAATTATTATCGAATTCGATTTCCACTCGTTATACGTATTTGTTATAAACAATCATTCAGACTAGAACCCGGAATTTACTTGATGTCGATAACCAGAAACTCGATTACAAATGTCTACCAAAGACAAATTGAAATTCGATTTAAAATTTGAGCGGAATTTTGAGTCAAGTCGAAAAATAAGATAGTAAGTCGTTGTTTACAACTGTACTAAAAGTATGATCACGACAATAAAAAAAGAAAATATGAAAAAGGGAATTATTATAAAAAAAAAGAAACTGAATACCTTCTCAATATATTGTATGATAACTCTGAGCTTTAAGGAAGTTTTTAGCAGGATATCGAATTATGGGCGACTGAAATGTCATGAAATTTTTTTTATTTTTTAGGGACTTTTTCCCTCGCAGGAAAATTCACGTCCGAGCAATAGAATACTAAAAAAAAAAAAATTGTCGAAAATAGTATGTTGCTGCAAGTTTATGAATTCATAATGAATTGACCTGAGCGTGTTTGATTTGAGCTCAGGGTAAAATTACAACAGAGATTTTTCCCAATTTCTGGTCATTATGGCGACTAGGAGAATGTACCTAGTCCCTACTGCAGTTGCAGGGTATATGTGCGTTAGCCAGATGCCAAAATATTACTCCACAAGATTTCGTTGTAGTTGTAGATGTTGTAGTAGCGTTTAGATATACAGAAATTATATCTATCTGCCAAAGGGATAAATATAATATATATATATATATATATATATATATATATTATATATATATATATATATATATATATATATACATATATATATATATATATATATATATATATATATATATATATATATATATATATATATATATATATATATATATATATATATAAGCAGGCTAATCATACACGAACGCACATGCGCACTCATCCACCTATTACGAAGGATTTAATGATTGCAAACGGTTTTTTTTTTCTCTCTCTATCTTCCGTGTGGTGTTCAGCAGAATTACCTTTTGGATAATTTCATGTCAAGGTTTCATCGCGGAGAGGTTTAATGTCTTCCTTTTCATTAGTACCGGTGACAACTTATTGTTGAACAGACGACCCAGGCGAGGATGGAGGAAGGATTATCCAGGGTAACGGAAAGACTTTGCGACTGAAGCCGGGGATATTATCTGCTTTCATCACGCCAATCCTTAGTCAAGAACATGTGATGTGTGCTTTCGTACATACGTACTAGGTATACACACATACACACACACTCATATGAATATATATATATAATATATTATATATATATATATATTATATATATATATATATATTGTATATATATAATACTATATATATATATATATATATATTATATATATATATATATATATAATATATATTTGTTTGTGGGTGTGAAAGAGAGAGAGAGAGAGAGAGAGAGAGAGAGAGAGAGAGAGAGGGACAACGAGCTGCGCTACCAACGACTGATATAAAATGCTGTCTCTAATCAAGTCCACTAGCCATTCACAAGAATAAGTTCACGAAAATTACCAAGTAATAATGCTTTGAAATATACGGTCTGATGTACGCCCCTTAATATTTCTCTCTCTCTCTCTCTCTCTCTCTCTCTCTCTCTCTCCTCTCTCTCCACGAATGTCCGCGTATAGTATCTTGAATTCGGTTGAAAATTCAACCAATCTGTTATTTCGCTCCGGACCTGTTTGTGTCCGGTTCCTGGTCCCAGGATACCTTTCGTATTCCGAGTAATCTTATTGTCATCTTATTCTCCGTCGGCCGGGGGACATTAAACCTCCCCCAAATGGTGGTGGTCATTTTTTGCAATATTTCGTGAGGACTTTGTTGTGGCGAAAATGCCGAACATGGTTTTTATTTTTAAGGGCGAAGTGAGATATTTTTTGTTTTTCTCCTCCTCCCTAAAGAACAAGAAGTGGAGGGTCGGTTTAACTAAGCAGGTCGTGACCTCGTGGCATTTGTATGCGTGACCTCATGGCATTTGTTGGGAACTTATGTAATGCTTGACCTCATGGCATTTGTATGGGAACATATGTATGCGTGACCTCATGGCATTTGTATGGAAACATATGTACTGCGTGACCTCATGACATTTGCACGGGAACATATGTATGCGGGACCTCATGACATTTGTATGGGAACATATGTATGCGTGACCTCATGACATTTGTATGGGAACATATGTAATGCGTGACCTCATGACATTTGCACGGGAACATATGTATACGTGACCTCATGGCATTTGTATAGGAACATATGTACTGATGTATGTTTGGTTTAATATATATATAAATATACTATATTATATATATATATATGTATGATGTGTAGTATATAAATATATATATAGATATATAATGTATATATCATATATATGTTTATATATAATATATATATATATATATATAGATATATATAGATATACATAGGTTGATAATATAATATATATATATATATATATATAATATAGATATATATAGTAATACATATATATATGAATTAATATATATATATATTAAATATATATATGTATATATACATCTATTATATATATAATATATATATATATACGGAAATATAATACGTATATATAGTATATATGATATATAATATATAATATATATATATAAACATATCTGTCACAAAATAGCTAGTATTTTATATATATATATATATATATATATATATATATTTATATATATATACATACACATATATACAGACATTATGCAGTTGTATTAACCACAATACGCCCTGTTGTTAGCTTCTCGACTTCTTCACACTTCTTGGATACGCTCGCCGCTTCAAAGCCTGAGATCCAAATGCAAGATTATGAAGAAATTCCGACGCTCTGGCAGGAATCGAACCCGCAGTCGGAGTATCAGGAGGAGCTCACGAGAAGGGGACATGTTTGCGTTGCCTTCTAGTTTTCAGTCTTCAGACTTGATTTTAATTTAGTTCCTATGTTGCTAACTTAGAATTCTTGATTCTGGGTTCTTTTGGAGTTTTTTTTTTTTTTTTTTTAATTTTTGGGTGAATTCAATGGTTGGTTTCTTTTCATGACGCCGTGAGTTCGTTCAGAAGTTTTTTTTTTTTTTTTTTTTTTGGGTGGTATATCCAGTTTTGGGCACGTTGGTTTTATTTTCATTATGTTAGTTGAATAATTTCTCAGTTGATGGTTTTTTGAATTGTTGGGTCCGTATCTTTCCCAGATAGGGACTCCTAGAAAAGTTCAGTGGGTCGTTTTTCTAGGACTAATATTTCTTGGGGTTTGGGATGCGTTATAATTTTTTATGATATTGGCAGTCTTTTGTTTATGTTTTTCCGGTCATCCCCAACGGGGTTGTACTAAACACGCCCTAAAGGTGGATACACACACCTTGGGCATCAAAAGGTAAAAAAAAGATTCATTTTGATACTGAAGAGAGATGACTTAATACGAAATGTTCCGGTTCTTTAATTCAATAAAATGAATAATTAAAGCTCTAAGGGCTTTGTCGTGAACATTTTATTGAGACCAGTCGTCATAGCGGGTTCTATCCTTCATAAGGCTAAATATGGCGGAATTCCTTATTCTATATGACGTTTCAAAGCGGATTGAGAGATGACTCTTCTCTGCTATCCGGCCATCATCGTAAGTTCTCCATTGATATCTGGTTCCTTCATTTTCTTCCTTTTATTTATTTTTTCTCACCCTTTCTCCGGCCTGGGCTAGTCGTGCACATCAGGGTGCCCGTGCCCTTCTCGCCCAATGCTCAGTTTATATAATGAAGTATATTACTATGCAATATACTTTACTATGTAACTGTGAATTTTTATCAAACAGATTATCTTTCACGAGATTAAATTTCTTCATATATATATCTATATATATAGTTATATATATCATATATACGTATATATATATATATATATATATATATATATATATATATATATATATGAAGAAATTTAATCTCGTGAAAGATAAACCTATATGATAAAAAGAAAAAATTCACAGTTAATATATAAAGTATATTGCATAGTAATATACTTTGTTATGTAAACTGAGCATTTTTGTTATACACATTATTATTATTATTATTATTATTATTATTATTATTATTATTATTATTATTGGAAAGATGAACCCTATTCATATGGAATAAGCCCACCCAAGGACCATTGACTTGAGAATTAAGGAAGTAAGAGAAGGTAGAGGGAAATGCAGAAAGGAGAGTTCTCACTTATTAAGAAAATAATGAATAAATTAATAAATAGTTAAAAATGTATTAAAATGTATTGAGAATAGCATTAGGGTAGTAATGCATTACATCTTCAATTGAACCTTCGAAGTTCCAATATCACGACATCCAACGATGTGAAGAATTAAGGACCATATTGAACATAACAGTATGTTCAGATTTAAGGTTACATGTGAAGTTATAAGTATGACTAAAATTTACGGAAAGAAGCCTTGAAATTTATTATTATTAGTATTATTTTTATTATTATTATTGTTATTATTATTGTTATTATTATTATTATTTATTTTTTTATTTGTTTATTTATTTATTTATTCATTTACTATTTTTGTCTATCACAGTATGTTCAGATTTAAGGTTATACGTGATGACATAAGTATGAATAAAATTTACTGAAAGCCTTGAAATGTATTATTATTATTATTATTATTATTATTATTATTATTATTATTATTATTATTATTATTATTATTATTATTATTATTATTATTTTATTTATTTATTTATTTTATTTATCTATTCATTATTTTTGTCCATCACAGTCATCCTATTCGACTGGGTGGTATTTATAGTTTGGGGTTCCGGGTTGCATCCTACCTCCTTAGGAGTCAATTTCTTTTCTTACTATGTGGGCTGTTTCCAGGAGCACACTCTTCTACATGAGTCCTGGAGCTACCTCGGCATCTAGTTTTTCCAGGTTCCTTTTCAGGGATCTTGGGATCGTGCCTAGTGTTCCTATGATTATGGGTGCAATTTCTACTCTGGTGTCACATGGTATTGCGACATCAGTGAGTGATATTTTCTTCTCGATTTTGTAAATCAACGTCATGTCTGGTGTATTGGCACGTATTACCCTGTCTGTTCTGATACCCTAGTCCAAGAGGATCTTTGCCTGATCGTATTATTATTTTTATTAAATTCCCAATATGAATATTGGCCAGTTACTCAAACATCGCGGAACAAGAAGCGAATATAAGAAAATTAGAAAAAAACAATATATAACACCAACTCGCTTAATTCTGCCATTCTTTTTAACAGTATTATTATTATTATTATTAGTATTATTATTATTATTATTATTATTATTATTATTATTATTATCATTATTATTATCATCATCAAAGGAGATATACGTTCCAGTCAAGTTCTAATCTCCCAGTGTGAAATGGAATCTCCGTGAAATCTGGTATTACGATAAAACCGCTTATGTGGAAGGAAAGGCAAGCTATTTGTGTAGATTATATTCAGATATATATATATAATAGATATATATATATATAGAAGATATAGATTCTATGATATATATATAGATGGATAGATACTTATATATATATTTATATATATTATATATATTCTATATATATATATATATATATATATATATATATATATATATATATATATATAGAATATGTTCTTCAG
>NC_061097.1:52096354-52101354 GCF_015104395.2 Macrobrachium nipponense | reverse complement strand
AAAAAGATTATGCTTTAGAGACGGTTCAGCCGAAACGCTTAATGGAAAATAAGGAAATATTTTTGCCCGGAACAGGGAGGGGGGAGGGGAAGGGGGAGGGGGGGGTGGGGCTGCTGCAAGCAGCAGCACTTTTGCCTTGGATTATTGAAATTTATTTGGAATGAAGATATATGCATATATATTCATTTCTTTATCATGGGCGGCGCTGCCAGCGGGATAACTTTCGGGGATTGAATCGCAATTAATTTCACATTTCTGCCTTAAAAGAATGCTTAGCCGTAAGTAAAAGGGGGAAATATTATATGTGGTACCTGCGTCCAGAAATATACGGAAATAAATATATATCTATATATATATAAACCAGAGGAAAAGAGGTGCTTATTCCAAGGATGAATATAGCGCGAATTCGTTTATAGTTCAGTAGACCAAATGAATAGATTAGCGATTCATTTTCCTGTTTTACCTGCGAATATAATTGTTCCCGGTGGGGAAAAAGTAGTGGAATAACCCAAGCTTGCTTTCTTGTTTTTAAGACAGACGCATTTTGCTTAACGTTCCTGCGATAAATGATATATAGTCCTATGAGCATATTTATGATAAGTCGTTTCCTTAGATTATTTTCCATCGTTTTTCTCCTTATTTCCCCTCTCTTGGGGTGGCTTTAATGTACCCATACACGTACATTCGTGTATAAATACGGGATGTAATTTGTGCATGATTTTCGTTTTTACTTTCTTACGCACGAAAGTATGGTCGATAAATTTATGAAGCTTAGACTGTTATTTTTACTTTGACTTCTTACTTTGGTTTGTATAGATGCTATTGCCTTCTTACACAACAGACGACATTGCCTTCTTACTTTGTGATGTATCATAGCCTTCTTATTGAATCTCTTATACTTTCACTCCGCATCTCATTGACTTCTTACTTTGATTTTGGGTAGCATTGCCTTCTTACTTTTGACAGAAGAATTGTCTAACATTTTTTTTTTACATAATTGATATCATAGTCTACTTGAAGAATGAATATCAATGTCCTCGTATTTATGCAATAGGTACAATGGTCTACCTCTTTAGACAACTGGGTATCATTATCTTCATACATAGACAATGGATACCAAATTCTTTTCCCTTTTCTGATTTAATGCGTAATTTTTTTTTTTTTCGTGAATTTCACAGATTTTATAATTTTTTGGTGTGAATTTCGTACATTGTATAATTCATTGGTGTGAATTTAATAGATTTTATAATTTTTTGGTATGAATTTCATAGATTCTATTTGTGTATGTATGTGTGTGTGTGAATTTCATCGACTTGAGAATTTTTGGGGGTGTGAATGTCATAGATTTTAAAATGTTTTGGGTGTGAATTTCATAGATTTTAGAATTTTTGGGATGTGAATTTCATAGACTTTAGAATTTTTGTGGGTGTGAATTTCATAGATTCAATCGTTGATTTTAATGTGATTTTCATATATTTTATTTTTTATTTCCTATGATCTGTAAAATTCTACTCTTGTTACTACCCAGTTCCAAAATTATGAGAAGTAACTCACTGCTCACGTGAGATCCAAATACCGCCGTATGTTTAGTTTTTTTTTTTTCTTTTCCCCATCATTATTCCCTTAATATATTGACACTTTGCAATTTGCAACTCAGCGCAAGAGGTGATATTGAAAATGACCCCTTCCCTTTTCGAAGACAATGAAATGTGAAATTACGAGAGCTGTTAAGTAATCAATATTTACTTCATCAAACTCGTTATTAAATTAGACTGCAGAAACGTAAGGAGGAAACCTTAGCATGTATGCATGCTATGCGAAGCTTTGCCTTTGATTCAACCCATTTGTTGTGATCGGGCGTTGACATCCGAAATGAACCCGACCGGAAAAGTCCAAAATATGACAAATTAAGTACTGGAATTGTGACATGTGTCTAGGGGAGCTATTGTGCCCACGCTGTTTTTTTTTTTTTTTTTTTTTTTTTTTTTTTTTTTTTTTTTTTTTTTTTTTTTTTTTTTTTAATACAAAGTTCTGGAAAAGTACCTGGAATTTTTATAAAGTTATTTTACACTTTTTAGTTTCAATTATATCGCATCTTAATAAGCGCTTCGAAGGGCGATGAAAAGAGACCTTCCTGCATTTTGTCTTTGAAAGCAAAAAAAAAAAAAAAAAAAAAAAAATGAGAAAGACCAGATGACGAGGGTGGAAAGGAAATAAAGGTGATTACTTTAATTAATATTAGCAGAGATCTGTGTGTGTTGTGTGTGTGTGTGTGTGTGTGTGTGTGTGTGTGTGTGTGTTTCCGAAATGCATCCTCACCCCAATCAGGATGCACCGTGCGAAAATTGGACACCTATTCAGGTAAGAATTAACTAATTTCGGCACCCACCGATGTCCTAGGTGTCCGTTACCCCCGCTCGATATCCTTGCAATATCACAATTTTTTTCTTTTCGAATTAACAAAGCTTCCTCTCTCTCTCTCTCTCTCTCTCTCTCTCTCTCTCTCTCTCTCTCTCTCTCTAGCTAAACAAAGCAGAGCTCTTCATTAAGAAGATTATAATTAACCTGACCCCTTACCCCCCATTTTTTTATTTTATTTAATTATTATTATTTTTTTTTTTCATTTCTTTATTTTTACCTTTGGCTGAAAGGCAAGAGGATGACTACCCAAGCTCAATCACACGGTCGGCATGAAAGAGCCCAACGAGAGAGAGAGAGAGAGAGAGAGAGAGAGAAGAGGATAGAGAGAGCAGAGAGAGAGAGAGAGAGAGAGAGAGAGAGAGAGAGAGAGAGAGAGAATGAATTAAAAAAAAGAGAGAGGAGGAAGAAGAGTAGTAGAGAGAAGATAAAAGGGGCGAATGGTGTAGCTAGCCATGACTCCGCATTGCCCGTCAGGGTGATGGCCGCTGCTCTTGGAACTTCGGTGCTCTCAAATTACCTGATGCTTTCATCCATCTTCATTTGGGGCTCCGTTTCTCCGGCTCCTTTATTGCAAAGGATGCTGCACAGAGATGGAGATAGAGGTTGCCTCCTCCTCCTCCTCCTCTCCTCCCCCTTCATTTGCCTTTGCCACTTGCTATGAGCTCGAGTCATTTGTCACGTCTCGGTGGGTTGGGGTTCTGGGGGAGATGGCCAGATAGTGTGGCAATGGATGGAGCTGGAGGAAGTCATTTCGTCTTATTTTCTTTATTTTTTACGTATTTATTAATTTTTTTATTTATTATTATTTTTTTAGTGTTTACAATTCATTACTCAGGTCATGTTCCTAGCCGTGTTGATTTTTTTTTAGCGTTATATACTGATTTTTAAAAAATAATTCAGATTTTATTACTCAGGTCATATTCCTAGCCGTACTGAGGTCTTTGATTTAAAAAAAAAAAATTGTTTCAAATTTTATTATTCAGGTCATATTCCTAGCCGTATTGATTCTTTTAGCATTACATTCTGTGATTTAAAAAAAATAATTGTTTCAGATTTTATTACTCAGGTCGTATTCCTAGCCATATTGATTTTTTAGCATTAATTACATACTACGATTTATTTATTTTTTTTAGATTTTATTACTCATATCATATTCCTAGTCGTACTGATTTTTTACCATTACATACTGTCATTTAGTTTTTTTTTTCTAGGTCTTCTTACTCAGGTCATATTTCTACCCATGTTTTTTTAGCATTACATACAACGATTTATTATTATTTTTTCAGATTTTATTAATCAGATCGTATTCCTAGCCGTATATTGATTTTTTTAGCATTACATACTGTGATTTAATTTTTTCTAAATCTTATTACTCAGGTCATATATCCTACCGGTATATTGATTATTTTTAGCATTACATGCTGTAATTAAAAAAAAAAAATTATTTCAGATTTTATTACTAAGGTCATATTCCTAGACATATAGATTTTTTAGCATTACATGCTGTAATTAAAAAAAAAAAATATTTCAGATTTTATTACTAAGGTCATATTCCTAGCCGTATAGATTTTTTTTTAGCATGACATACTATTATTTAAAAATAAAATTGTTTCCGATTTTTTTAGACAAGTCATCTTTTAGTACTGTGATTAAATAGATTTTCTTAGGCAAGTTATATTATTTCTTAGAACTACATACGGGGATTTTTCTTTTTTATATTTTTTGGGGGATTTCAGATTTACTTGGGAAATTCATTTTCATAGCAGAATTATTTTTAAGATTTGTTTATAGTATTTCGTCTTTTTTTTGGAGTTTCGGTTTTTTTCGTCTTTAGATTATCTTAGACTGGTCTTATTATTATAATATTATAATAATACTATAAAATATTATAATATTTTATAGTATTATAATAATACTATAAAATATAATATTTTATAGCATTACTTACTGTAATATTATAATATTTTATAATATTACTTACTGTAATATTATAATATTATAATATTCTATAGCATTACTTACTGTGATTTTTTTTATTAATTTTCTTCGTTTGTTTCAGATTTTCTTAGGCAAATCAAATTCCCAGTCATGTTATTACTTCTATTTTTTTTTTTATCTTAATTTTATATAATGTGTTTTTATATTTTTCAAGTTCCTTTTCTTTTTTTTGGGACGCCAAAGTAATTCGTCTTTTTTGCGTTAATTTTTAAAGAATGAAGTACTGTTTTATCAATACCATATATTCATTTCCTCATCTTCAGTCGGAAAGAAGGAACTGGTGGTAATCTTGTTTAGAACATTTTTCTTGTAGTTAAATTTAGATTTTCATTTTATTATTCTCCGCCGTCTTCGTCCTCATATTTCTTAATTTAATATAATGTTTTGTTTACTGCTCCTCTCCTCTGTATTATATTTTCAGTCAGAGTCTAAGGTTGTCGTTGTATCTCCTGAGAAAAAAGAAGAAAAATATATTGATATTATAAGTAAACACTGAGTGCTTTTTGACTATATTCATTAATCTCCTCTGATAAATAAAAGGCTTTTGGCATTCATTATTCACTTAATTCAATACCAACGAA
>NC_061097.1:52066354-52078854 GCF_015104395.2 Macrobrachium nipponense | reverse complement strand
ATAAAAAATTCGCATAAAAATAAATAGATTAGAAAAATTCGGTAATGGAAAAATTAAAATCAGGTACTCACGAAGTTACTTTAAGCAAATGAAATCAAATCACAAGGCAGTAATAAATAAATAATCCAAAGAACGCAAAGCAAAGCAAACAATAATAGGAAATATTTTGGGAATACTAAAGAAAGAGTTCATGATTTAGGAAAGGAACTGTATAAATTATTATTATTATTATTATTATTATTATTATTATTATTATTATTATTATTATTATTATTATTATTATTATTATTATTATTATTATTATTATTATTATTATTATTATTATTTTATTATTATTATTATTATTATTATTATTCAGTAACTGAAACTTGTTCATATGGAACAATCCCACAGGGTCCATTGACTTGGAATTCAAACTTCCACGGAATATGGTCTTCATGAGGGAGAATTTAGAGAAAGAAACTGAAATACAGAAAGAGGAGATTCCACTTATCAAAAGAGAAAACAAATGAATAAATAGATAAATAAATAGAAAGCACCGACAGATGATATATAAGTATATTAACACTATTACAATAAATTTATAAGATTCTCTCTCTCTCTCTCTCTCTCTCTCTCTCTCTCTCTCTCTCTCTCTCTCTCTCTCTCTCTCTCTTTCGATTCAGGAAAGGAATCGGGTGAATGATGAATTATTTGACTGATAGGACATAGATATATTGATACTGTATTACAAGGAATTTATAGGGTTGATCTCTCTCTCTCTCTCTCTCTCTCTCTCTCTCCTCTGAATCTCAGAGAGTAACGTAAACAGAAAAGTTACCAAACACACACACACACACATACACACAAATGATTTCTGACAACCATTACGTACACCAAGAGACCAGCTCTCCTCACGTACATTGCGTCGTACCCCGAAAACGTCAGTACGTAAAGGAAATAACTCAAGGCCGCTACTAATACCGACGTGTGATATGATTTTACCTTTGAGAAACAAAAATGGACACCTACAGCTTCGCGCAGACACACGCATCTGATGCAGAAAGTGACCACGAAAAAAAAAAAGTGAGATTCGTACTTTTAACCCCTATTGTGGTTTAAAAATGGGAGATAGGAAGGTTTTTTTAACCGTGGTAAGGGGTTAGGGGTGGAAGGGTTTAGGTTGGTAGGAGGAGGGGGCTGCGGGGGCCGAAACCCCATAATGTCACTCACGGGGTCCTCTGAGTTCCCTCATAAAGCAATGAACAGGCAATAACGAACGAATTCCGCCAGTGGAAGCAATAACGTCATGCTTTCCATACAAAAAAAAAAAAAAAAAAAAAAAAAAAAAAAAAAAAAAAAAAAAAAAAAACAAAAAAAAAAAAAAAAAAAAAAAAAAATTCTACCCCATCGCACCCACAGTCAGAACAGCTTTATACACCATATAACTTCTGGCCGTCGTCCTCACACGCATGCACTCACATTCACACACATACATGCATACATACATACGATACATACATACACACACGTACTCACACCTATAGCATCGTCGCCTTCCTCTCTCTCTCTCTCCTCTCTCTCTCTTCTCTCTCTCCTCTCTCTCACTTACTTCAAGACCCCTTTTCCCAACTTGCCCCCGACACCCCCCCCCCAACAAAAACAACAAAAACCCCTTCTTCATTGGGCCCCCTACGATTCTTACCTTTTTCCCCTCTGGGGTCCCCACCATACATACCCCCACAACGGTTAATTGGGGAAATGGTGCCCTACCCACCTCCAATACCCATCTCTAATACCCACTAGCCTGATTGAGGGCGTCGGTGCATCTCTGAATCCTTTAGGAGTGAAAGGGTACGGATGCCCTGAGAGCTCCTTGTGTTATTGATCGTAGGATACATCTAGGAGCTCCTTTTTTAATTTATGTATCTTAGAAAAAGGATACTTTTTCTAAAGCTGTAGAGGTCCTACAGTTCATTATGAATCTTTGGATACGTGATCCTATATATATATATATATATATATATATATATATATATATATATATATATATATATATATATGTATATATAATTAATATATATTATTAACATGAAGGAATCGAACAAATTATGCCTGTCATCATGATAGAGCATTTATTGGCGACTCAAAAAATCCCTTTCACATAACTGAAGCTTTTCACATATCCTAAGACTCATATATATATATATATATATATATATATATATATATATATATATATATATATATATATATATATAATTAAGTCTTAGGATATGTGGAAAAGCTTCAGTTTATGTGAAGGGAGGGATTTTTTGAGACGCCAATAAATGCTCTGTCATGATGACAGGCATAATTTGTCCGATTCCTTCATGTTAAATCGAATGATCGCTGGAATACCACAGTTACTGTGTCACGAAATTCCACAATTATATGGTAAAGTATATAACCACGTAAAATAGACGGACTCTTGAAAGAATCCGTTTATATTAAGTAAATATACTTTACTAAAGTTTTCTGAATTTCTAAGACACAGATTGTTCTTCACGATATTATGAATTTCGTAGCTTATTCAGTTCTACTTCTCGCAAATGCTTGATAAGATGACAGTGTGAAGAGAAGGTGCCTCCCATGATCCCATGTGGTCGATATGTCATCGCGGGAATAATGCAATAGAAATGTTATTATTTTATTTTTCAATAATATAAGAAAAAAAGGGAATGTCACTGAGCGATCCCACAGATTGCCATTCCCTCCATCCAACCCCCATATCCCTTTCTCCTTGGCCATTCCCATTCTCATTCCTAAATTATATATTTATATATAAATAAACTGTATATATATATATATATATATATATATATATATATATATATATATGTATATATATATATACATAATATTTATATATATATATATATATATATATATATATATATATATATTCATTACTTATTAATGCCTTCTTCCAGGTCATTCCCATTCCCATTCCCATTCCTAATATATATATATATATATATATATATTTATATATATATATATATATATATATATATATATATATATATTTACACCCATTCATTACCTCTTCCAGTATCTCTCTCTCTCTCTCTCTCTCTCTCTCTCTCTCTCTCTGTCTCTCTCTCTTTCACATCCGCATGGGAAAGTCATGCACGCTGCGAACCCCTTTCTTTCAGTGTATTGTCGCTCCCCGTAATCATGGAGACACCACGTGACATAAAAGAAAAAAAACACAGAAGGGGAGTAGAGAGAGTAAAAGAACGTCCCCCCCCAAAACAAAAAAAAAAAAAGTAAATACAAAAAAAAAAGACACGAGAAGAATGGCAAGATTTCTGTCTTCGTTTGTTCGTGTGTTTGTGTGTTTTTTACATGCAGGTTTTTTTTTAAATATTTTTTTAGTGTGTATGGTTAAGGATGGCTTATATACGTTTTTCGTGTAAGAAAATGAAAATGAATTGAATCTACAGGCCTTGTAATATAATTATTAAACAGCCCAATGTTACAGCTTGATGATAATAATAATAATAATAATAATAATAATATAATAATAATAATAATAATAATAATAATAATAATGGGTAGAAATCTCAATTGCAAGGGCAAAAGTAAGCCCACAATAATAATATTGATAATAATAATAAATTTTTATCATTATTATTATTATTATTATTATTATTATTATTATTATTATTATTATTATTATTATTATTATTATTATTATTATTATTATTATTATTATCGAATAAAATGGCAGATTTTATTTAAAAGAAAGTCTTCTTCAAAAATATTATTATTATTTTTTTTATAGTTATTGAATAAAATGGCAGAATTTATTTAAAAGAAAGCCTTCTTCAGAAAGATTATTATTATTATTTTATTATTATTATTTTATTATTATTATTATTATTATTATTATTATTATTATTATTATTATTAATTACAGATCCTACCAGCACACGAGGATTAGAGATTTAAGAATTATTCTCCAAATAATACAGCGAACTCTTTATATAACCAGTCCACTTTTCAATTCAAACTAGAAGGAAGAAGATTGATATCTTTTTGAATCGATCGAGAGGACTTGAGGAATTCTCTCACTAATTGCTCCCCAGAAATCCTTAGAACATAATAAAAAAAATGAAAAATCCGTCCCTAAACGGAGTTAGATTTAGTTAGTTCATTTCCACAGAATTTAGTAAATGTAATAGATCTTATATTTTCATTTCTGAAATATTCATGACGCACAAATGGAGGCATTAAGTGGCGCCCTCATTATGCAATGTATCATACATAAAGCCTCCGCATGTGACATATTTCTATAGTAAAATGAATTATATGAATTTTTTTTTTTTTACATTCCCACCCAAAATTTGAATTTTTTTTTCCTTTTTATCCGACTCTTATTAATTATTTATCGCAGCTAAAAAATTTTCTGATTTTTTTCTCCTCTGTTGCAGAGACCAGAGACCGCCATCATGGGGAGAGCTATCTTGTGCTCCATTATTTTGACAGCTTTCTTTTCAAAAGCTCATGGTAAGTTGCTGCTATTGCTACTGCTGCTGGCTGTGTTTCGGCATGCAAATTATTTTTGTTTTATTTTTCTTTGCCCTTCTTGCACTTCATGTAATTTGTAAGGACACAAACAAATGCACATATATGATAATATATTAATACGATATATACTGATACTAATATATATATATATATATATTAGATATTAATACACTATTCTATATATATATATATTTTATATTGAATCATATACTATATATATTATAATCATACTTATATATATAATATATAGAATATAAATATATATTGAATAGTATACATATATATTAAAGGGTACGAATAGTATAATCTAATTATCAAAAATAAAAAAGTATACATCATAATATATAAACTATTATATTATATATAATATTATAATACTATAATGTATAATATATATAATTAATTTATGATAGCTTATAGTACATATATATGTGTGTGCTTGTGTTCATACATTCTGAACTTGGAATTTTCATACTTTGTTTGATACGCATTTATTCATAAATTAGCCTATACATTACCCAAGCTTTAGTTTATCCATGTTTCTTGCCTTCTGCTAGATAAGTTGTAAGATTTATAACCAAATTATAACCAATTTTTTAACCAATTTATAACCATTTGTTTGTCCTTGCTTTCTGATGATGATCTTCTTTCATTTCTCCTGGATCGAGAAATTTGCTGGCAAGCTTTTGGTTGTAAATAATACGGTCTGATCGGGTGAATTTGATGTGCTGCTGATGAGTCTTTAAGTTTGGTTCAGAAAACAGCTGGTGCTGTGAAAGTTTTCTGAGATATGGAAATGAAAGTTTAATCTATGGAAATGAAAGTTTAATCTTAGCAGTGATTTGCGTCATTTTTCTTTCACGCACAATATGCTGTATAATTGTACGTAAATATGCCTGTAAAAGGTGAACGATGGTTATGTTTCTAAATACAAGTCTATATACATACATACTATATATATATCTATATATATATATAGATATATATATATATCTATATATATATATATATATATAATATATATATATATATCTATATATATATATATATATATACTAATATATATATCTATATATATAGATAGATATATATAAGATACTATATATAGCTATATATATATATATAATATATATATATATATAATCTATAATATATATATTTAAAGTATATTGTTCACCTGCGGAAATAATACGTTAGGTTACTTAACCGCTTTTCGTTTTGTGTTTTCGGAATAATGCAATGCTTAATATAAGATTTTTTTTAGAAGATATATATATATATATATATATATATATATATATATATATATATATATATATATATATATATATATATATATATATCATTTCCAGTGCACACGTATATTATATTCAAGGAGCAGGTTTCACGATCCTGATGCCATAGTAACTAATTTATAGCAATATTTGTCTACTTTTATTGATTTTTTGCTCTTCATAAGAAATATAGGTCCGTTTCCCATGTATTCAGTCATGACTTTCTATGTTCACGTGTTAAATATTTTGCCTCCTAATCCATCTACTCACATATCTATGACATATTTGCAAGTGTTATTATAATTTTCGAGTATACTCCAAGTTTGTTTCACATATGTGTATGCCAGTGTTTGGCCAGTTTTTAATGTATCCAACACGGATGAATAAGATTTATATTAAGTGTCATACATAAGACTGCATTTGGCAAGTCGTTCCTGCCATCTACCTGAAGCAGACATTTTTGAGTTATTTATGAGTGGTCAATAATCATCTACTAAGTGTTATATTTGTTTTTGTTTATATAATGAGTGCTTTAATTTAAAATCTATAAAATCCATCTTAGAGTCAATTACTATTATTCCTTGATTTACGCAAGAATTCAGTTAAATTTTCATGGATAGTTTTTATTTTAGGCTCATATTTTTGGGGTAATTATTACATTGAATTTAACCATTACAACACTCCATCTTTATATATATATATATAGATATATATATATATATATATATATATACGTACATATCTATATATGTGGGTTTGTGTGTTTATGTATGTAAGCGAATACCACAGGTAATTGACAGGAAGAGGGTCAGTACCAAGGGCTTTCTTCTGTGTCTCCAGGCATCGTCTAGGTACAAATTCCTGTGGTATTCCCGTATACAATGAAAATCAAGTCACGTGGATCTACTGTGATCTTTAAAGCACAAACACACACGTGTTTATTATATATATATATATATATATATATATATAATATATATATATATGTATGTATGTATGTATATGTGTGTGTGTGGAATTTATTTTGTTTGTGTGTATGTGGTTGGACACTGTTAGATTAATATAGATCTGAGCAGTACAAAATTCTTACTTTGCATTATCCCCTTTTCTCTCTCTCTCTCTCTCTCTCTCTCTCTCTCTCTCTCTCTCTCTACTCTCTCCTTTTTTTTTTTTTTTTTGAAATACCAAAGAGTTCAGCTCTCCAGACAAACAGTATTCATCGCTAGCTGACACCCAACTTAATGCTCTAGGCCGACGCGTCGGTTCGTGGAACATGCAAACCCCCACTTTCCCTGATCATGGCGATATTCAGAGTCGTTCCATATTGCAGCGTGACCGGAGGCTCATCCAGATTTTTGCCCGGTGTATCGTCCAGTAAGTTGGGTCAAATTGAATCTAAATAGGACGGGGCCAAACAATGGCTTCCGGACCTGGATCCCTTCTAAATGATCTGGCGTCCAATGGCGAGCATCGTCGGCCGTAGCAGCAAGAATCCGCTTAACGCCTTCAGCTGATATTTACAGTTTTCGAAGCAAAACAATAATCGTGGGCCCCCTTCTCGCCCCCAACCCCCATCACCCCTCTCTACCCATGAGGACCTAGTGAGCTGTTTGTTTGTGGGTAATGCGCGATGCCCTCGTATATGGAATATTTGATTGGTCTTAACTTCGGTTATTATGGGAAGTTCGTAACTTCAGTTATCTGGAAATACCAAGCTTTCAGAAACTGGCATCGATGAGTGATGAATACAAGGAAAAGTGGAAATTACAGGACTGATCAAGACATGTGCATGATAATGAAGACGAGCCGTGAATTTTCGAAGTATATAATATTATCAAAATGCTCATATTTTCTTATTTTCTTGTCTAATAGATTCGATGGTATCCGTGAAATTCCTCAAAGGGTTTTCGAGATATTAACATTAATAAAATGCTTCGAGTGTGTGTGTGTGTATTACTTCATGATTTATTGATAGATACCTACGCATATACGTGCGTATATATATAATTGTGAATGTGATAATATATATATATATATATATATATATATATATATATATATATATATATATATATGTATTATACAATCATATGTCTATGTGTATATATATTATATATATATATCTATATATTATATATATATACATATGTATATATATATGTGTGTGTGTGTGTGTGTGTGTGTGTGTGTGTGTGTGTGTGTGTGTGTGTGTAAGTGACTAGATTCCTTAACCATATTTTATTTCCGCCAATCATTTTTGCTACGATTTGATTCTGCTAATCCCTTGCCCTGTACTACATGCAGAGAGAGAGAGAGAGAGAAAGAGACAGAGAGAGAGAGAGAGAGACAGAGAGAGAGAGAGAGAGAGAGAGAGAGAGAGAGAGAGAAACCACAGAATCACTACCTGTCACCAATGATGTTGTAACCTGTATATATTATTAAATATTAAACGCTTTGAAAAATAGTGCCGATGTTATTACCCACATTATATATGTGATTTACAACTGGTTATTAGTTTGTCTATGTGCGACCCTATATTAATTGATTTATATTTCGACATGATTATTACCCGGCTCGTCAATCGATGATTTAATCCTTATGGAAAGGTTGTCGGTTTTCTTTCATATAGAGAACGATAGATATAAGATAAGGCTTAAGGATTTTCTTACAATATCTTTGCAGGCATCGTCCCCTTCTTCTTCTTCTTCTTCTTCTTCTTCTTCTTCTTCTTCTTCTTCTTCTTCTTCTTCTTCTTCTTCTTCTTCTTCTTCTTCTTCTTATTATTATTATTATTATTATTATTATTATTATTATTATTCATTATTATTATTATATAATAATTTGCTATTTTTAAAAGTCCATCCATTCCTCAGTTGTTTATGTGTGTAAGACTTTAACTTGGGATATATATATATGTATGTATATATATATATATATATATATATATATATATATATATATATATATGTATATATATATATATGTATATATATATATATATATATCTATATATATATATATATATATATATATATATATATATATATATCTATATATATATATATATATATATATATATATATATATATATATATATATATATATATATATATATATATATATATATATATATATATATATATATATATAAATTGGGCATAAATTCCAATAGGGTCTTGGGTGTGAATGAATGGAAGCACTGTCTTCGCTAATTTTAAATAAAAATGGCTAAGAATTTACTTTTATCGTAAGTGTATATATATATATATATATATATATATATATATATATTATATATATGTGTGTGTGTATGTATATATATACATATATTTTAAGAAATACCGATAATCTTTAACTATAACTGTACAAAGAAGCGAACATAATCGCTTCATCTATTTACTCCTAGAACCCTGTTAGAATTCATGCCCATTTCTTGTCCGTTCCATATTTTCCGTCTATGCTGCAAGTCTGGGCAAGATAAGTGTATCAGGATGTTCAGAATAAATACTATAAAATAAATGAGAACTGTTGTTTTCTGGTTCTCTTGAAGTCCACATAAAAATGATTGGTAAGTTTTGAAAAATATGACATATTTTTGTTTTGTTTTTTATACACAGACGAAAGTTCAGATTTCATAATGTGAGATTTTAAATACATTAAGAAATGGTCAGTAGGCGTTGTACTAAAATAGCTACATATTCTTTGTGAAATTTTGGCAGTGTTCTTAAATATGTTTTCTCTTAGGTGTTGTGGAATTTTTGTACTTTTAGAAATATGTTTACGCTGCCACGTTGTGGAGAATGTTCTATATCCCCAGAAATATTTTTACACCAAGATGTTGTGGAAATATATATTTACTTTGAGGTGTCATGGAAATTCCGTACTTCTTCAGAAATATATTTACACTAAGATGATTTGGAAATGTTTACTTATATTCAGAAATATGCTTACACTGAGATGTTGTGGAAATGTATCTACATCTTCGGAAATGTGTTTCCACTGATGTTTTTGGAATATTGTAAATTTTCAGAAATATGTTTATGCAGATGATTTGGAAATTTTACTATATCTTCAGAAATATACTTGCACTGAGATGTTGTGGAAATGTATCTTCATCTTTAGAAATGCGTTTCTACTGAGGTGTTTGGAATTTT
Organism: Macrobrachium nipponense; assembly: GCF_015104395.2. Lineage (NCBI taxonomy): Eukaryota > Metazoa > Arthropoda > Malacostraca > Decapoda > Palaemonidae > Macrobrachium > Macrobrachium nipponense. The sequence continues at coordinate 52,068,872 of NC_061097.1, read as the reverse complement.
GTAAATCTTCCGAAATATGTTTACACTGAGATGTGGAAATATATCTACATCTTCAGAAATATGATTACACTGAGGCATTAGGAATATGTCGACAATGCCTGCTTAAACTCCGTCCATAGAAAGATTGATTTTATGATATCCGTTTTGAAATGAAAAAAAAAAAAGTCATTAATATTATCAGATAAAAATTTTTTTTGATAACACACGACGAAGCTTTCATTATGGTACTTTACACCCTATTATTTATTTATCACATTATCTTAATTATTATTATTATTATTTACTCTCGCGATTATGACTGTTGAAATGGTTATGTTTGTTGTTATTTGTATAAAATTTGAAATGATTGGCTGAATATTTCTTTATTATTATTATTATTATTATTATTATTATTATTATTATTATTATTATTATTATTATTATTATTATTATTATTATTATTATTAATGATAAAAATAATATAATTATAAAAATATAATAATAGCAACAATATTATTATTATTTAAGAAAATAAGTTTGTAAAACTATGGTGTAATTACCGGTGATTATACATGAAATCCGTGTAATTCAATATGTTAACTCCTGCTGTTTCAAATATATCACATATATTTTATATTATTTTGGTAATGTTATTTTTTTTCTTCTATTATCACAAACTTCAAGGGATAGGATTTTATGAAATAAACATATGCAACCACTGCTACGGTCACTGTTGTTACTAAATATATAGCATCTCCTTTTATATTACTAGCAATAAGAGTGTTGCTAATTGAATAAGTATATTATTATTATTATTATTATTATTATTATTATTATTATTATTATTATTATTATTATTATTATTATTATTGGTCTGTTCTAGTATAAGTTTGTCCACGATTAGATAATAATAATAATAATAATAATAATAATAATAATAATAATAATAATAATATAATAATTAATAATAATAGCTACCAGATGGGTAGCAACATCAAACACATAGATGAGACAGGATACAAATACCTGGGAATAATGGAAGGAGGAGATATAAAACACCAAGAGATGAAGGACACGATCAGGAAAGAATATATGCAGAGACTCAAGGCGATACTCAAGTCAAAACTCAACGCCGGAAATATGATAAAAGCCATAAACACATGGGCAGTGCCAGTAATCAGATACAGCGCAGGAATAGTAGAATGGACGAAGGCAGAACTCCGCAGCATAGATCAGAAAACCAGGAAACATATGACAATACACAGAGCACTACACCCAAGAGCAAATACGGACAGACTATACATAACACGAAAGGAAGGAGGGAGAGGACTAATAAAGTATAGAGGACTGCGTCAACATCGAAAACAGAGCACTGGGGCAATATCTGAAAAACCAGTGAAGACGAGTGGCTAAAGAGTGCATGGGAAGAAGGACTAATAAAAGCAGACGAAGACCCAGAAATATACAGAGACAGGAGAAAGACAGAAAGAACAGAGGACTGGCACAACAAACCAATGCACGGACAATACATGAGACAGACTAAAGAACTAGCCAGCGATGACAATTGGCAATGGCTACAGAGGGGAGAGCTAAAGAAGGAAACTGAAGGAATGATAACAGCGGCACAAGATCAGGCCCTAAGAACCAGATATGTTCAAAGTACGATAGACGGAAATAACATCTTCTCCCATATGTAGGAAGTGCAATACGAAAAGTGAAACCATAAACCACATAGCAAGTGAATGCCCGGCACTTGCACAGAACCAGTACAAAAAGAGGCATGATTCAGTAGCAAAAGCCCTCCACTGGAGCCTGTGCAAGAAACATCAGCTACCTTGCAGTAATAAGTGGTACGGGCACCAAGCTGAAGGAGTGATAGAAAACGATCAGGCAAAGATCCTCTGGGACTATGGTATCAGAACGGATAGGGTGATACGTGCAAACAGACCAGACGTGACGTTGATTGACAAGGTCAAGAAGAAAGTATCACTCATTGATGTCGCAATACCATGGGACACCAGAGTTGAAGAGAAAGAGAGGGAAAAAATGGATAAGTATCAAGATCTGAATATAGAAATAAGAAGGATATGGGATATGCCAGTGGAAATCGTACCCATAATCATAGGAGCACTAGGCACGATCCCAAGATCCCTGAAAAGGAATCTAGAAAAACTAGAGGCTGAAGTAGCTCCAGGACTAATGCAGAAGAGTGTGATCCTAGAAACGGCACACATAGTAAGAAGAGGATGGACTCCTAAGGAGGCAGGATTGCAACCGGAACCCCACACTATAAATACCACCCAGTCGAATTGGAGGACTGTGATAGAGCACATAATAATAATAATAATACGTATTACTATTTTCAACGCCATTATCGAAAAATATCCTATTCTAATATTTTGGTTTTCGATGTAATAATAATAGCATTTTATGATTGGTGATAGCAATAAATATAAACATAATTTTATTTTATTATTATTATTATTATTATTATTATTATTATTATTATTATTATTATACACACATATCTAATTTTTTA
>NC_061097.1:52033854-52053854 GCF_015104395.2 Macrobrachium nipponense | reverse complement strand
TCTCTCTCTCTCTCTCTCTCTCTCTGATCTGCCATGATTCGGAAGGTCGTCTCCCACGTACCTTCATTGATTATCAATTCTGATTTCCTACGGATATTTCAGGCCGGGAGTTTGTCCCTATTCCTTAGGGGCTCCAAGATCCTATCTATCTCCCCGACGAGGAAACCCTGGAATCCCGTTCAGATTTTTCCTCCGGCTCGCTTTCTTCGCGTGGTGGAATTTGGACTCTTGGCACCGCCCCCTCCACCCCCCCCAAACCCGCCCCCCACCTTCCGAGTTTTGGATATCATGGTGTTTTAAGGATCTTTTCCTTGTTAGATGTATTTTTTTGTTTCAAACCGTCTTTGTAATTAGATATTTCTTACGCTTACATTGTCTTTCCTGAGTAAGGGTATTGGTATACTCTTACCTTGTCTTATGAGAATAATCTTAACCTCCTTTTTGTGTGGGTAGTCCATGCCTCGGTGTATGTGTTAATTAATATTATATATATATAATATATATATATATATATATATATATATATAATAAAAATACATATATATGTATACACACTGTTGTGAAATAAACCCATGGCAAAGTACTTTGCCCGGGCAAATTTCAATTTTCATTCTACAAAAATGACAGAAATATATGTATGGTTCTACAGCGTGTATCAAGATGCGTGTATATATATATATATATATATATATATATATATATATATATATATATATATATATATATATATATATATATATATATATATATATATATAAGACCTGTAAGCTACTCGTAGTTTTACACCTTTCTTAAAAATGTACGGAGTCTGTGGAGTGTGTTAGCTCTTCTGTCCCTGTTCTCGTTGTTTAAGAGGCTTCTGCCTTTAGTAAATCTTTTCAGGCTCAGTTGTCATCGTAGAAGCCACCTCGCTCGGCCAGAGAAAAGCCACTGGTCAAATTGAGGTGTGAAATGGCAAGACGTCGAGGGAGGCGAAGGTATTGCTAACCGAAATAAATAACTATAGAATTGTTCAATCCGAGATTCCTGGTACCCACGGCCACATTTCGCGCTGGGGCGGAGGAAAAGGGAGGTTGGGGGGGCGAATTCCCCAGAGGGTTTCTTTTATGCAGACATTTTGACGTCATCTTCGCTTGCATTAGTCTGCCGTCTGGCGACCAAGAAATATATCTGGTATGTGAGAGGCAGAAGAGTCAAGGATGGGGCTGATGAAGGAAAGATCGATTACGGAGCGAAATTGGTAGAATGTAATGGACAATAAATTGTGATAGAAGCTTTTATTAAGTAAATACACGATTCACTTACGATCGCGTCATTAGACACTGAACCTTTGCTGGAATGCTAAAATTTCGTAGAATATATATATATTATATAATATCATATCCTCTATAATAAATATATATAGTATATATCTATATATATATAGTATTAATATCTATATAAATTGTATGTGGTGTTTTGGTGATGTTTGTGTATATAATATAGATGATTAAGATATATAGTATATTATATTCTATAGATTATTATAATATGTTGGTATATATGTGTATAATATTCTATATATAATATATATATTATCTACTAATATATATAATATATATCTATATATATATATATAAATTCGTGTGCAAAGCGATATTTGTTTATATCTAGAGATAATATTTTAACAATGGAAAAAAATAGAAAAATATAGATTTATTTACAAGCCTTATGCTTCCTATTTTGAAAGATCATTTTTTTTCTGGTGTCCTCTCTCCCTCCTCCCCAAATCTCTCATTTTCAATTGTTATTTCTAACGAGAATTCTATCCTCTTGTTTCCATTATTGGGTGTTTATCTTTTTGTCCTTACTTTTAATTATTAACGATGGTGGAAAATACTATCGATCTGGGTCGCTCCAAGCTCTCCCCTGTTAATCATACGTATATATATATATATATATATATATATATATATATATAGGTATATATATATATATATTATATAAAATATATATATATATATATATATATATATATATATATATATATATCTATATATATATATATATATATATATATATATATATATCTGTATATGTTGTGTCTCTGTGTATGTATATTTCTGTACAATATTCAATATAAAGGATACAATAATGATAACGCAATAAAATCATACGTACGCACGTAATATATATTATATATATATATATATATATATATATATATATATATATATAATGTGTGTGTGCATACTTACATTTATCACTCGTGCTCGTATGATTTTATCGGCTTATCGCCTTCATTATTAAATGCTTTAATTCCGTGTTGCGTAACCATTCATTTATTTTGTATAATGACTTGCAAAATTATTTTACGTCTTGATGTGAACTAAATACAGTTTGTCCATATATGAGTATCCAAATGGCAAAACAGCATTCCTAATGGTGAGTGTCCACTAAGGTTTAGTGGCCCTACGAAAATAAACCCCTGAAAGACGACAGATAGTTGTATAAAGTCTGAAGGATTGAAAGTTGAATAAAGTCTGAGGGTTATTGATGGCCCTGAATAAAATCTGGAGGACTGATGGTTGAATAAAGTCTGAAGGATTGATAGTTGAATAAAGTCTGAAGAATTGATAGTTGAATAAAGCCCGAAGGATTGATAAATGGCCGTCATAAATCAACTTCTCTCCAGACTGTCAGGATGAGGAGATTTCTTCCTTCTGTTAATTTTTTTGTTTGGTTCATTATATGATTTATAATATTTTGCATATAGTCTAAATCTGTGTGGTACCGCACCATATCCTGAGGATGTCTTATTATTGTTAGAAGTCTAATGTCTTTTATATGTATATAGATATATATATATATATATATATATATATATATATATATATATATATATATATATATATATATATTATATTGATTTTCTTTGCTCATCAGCCAACAACCATATATCCGTATCCAACTGGCAAACATGGAGAGTGAGTGGGTACACTAATATTCCTTTTCTTTCACAATTAAACTACGTGCCTGTACCCTTAATGAATACAGTCTATTCCGTTTAAGTTTTTCGCACCAGCAAAAGTTACAGCAGTGTTACAAAACTTTCCGTCATAGTTTCTGGTCTAGTTACTATGCTATGCCATATCCCATATGAATAAAACGAACCTTATGGAATATCGTGATGGTGTTGAATTCGAAACATAATTTATTTCAGCAGGGTACAATGGCGCACCAGCGCGAACACACATATGTATGTTATGTATATATATATATATATATATATATATATATATTATATTATATATATATATATATATAGATAATAGATAGATATATATATATATATATATATATCTATATATATACAGTATATCTATATATCTATATAGTTAATCTCTCTCAATCTCTCTCTCTCTCTCCATAACTCATGGCCGGTCATCTCTCTCTCTATCTCTTCCCCTTCATACTATATATATATATTAGAATATATATATATATATATATCTATTTATATATATCTATATATACAGATATTATCTATCTATACTATTCTTTCATATGTGTGTATATATATATATATATATATATATATGTGGTGGTTGTGTGTTAAATATATGTGTGTGTGTGTGTGTGTGGTGTGTGTGTGTGTTGTGTGGTGGGCTTGAATTCACGTTTAATTCTCTTTATATTTTTTTCTATGAGGTGTTGGCAATTAATTTTCTTACGTCTAGCATTTTTAAGCTCTTAGCATGCATTTTCAAAATTTCATATCTTTGTACAAGACGGTGTCCTCAGTGTAATACGAAAACGGATATGTAATCCCTAGAAATTGATTTGAGTAATTATAATTCCGTGGATCTGAAATACAATGTTAATTTGCAATTTCTAGATTGCTTCACAGTAAAGTTGTCTGAAGACAACTTCTCAAGGTAGCTAACGGCAGAAATGTAACTGATGGAAATGATTTCTGGGATATTTATTCAATACTTATCTTTCCAACGAAAGATTCTCGTTGAGAATATTACGATGATCCGGAAACACTGAATGTTCTATTATCCGGTGATAACAGTTATTAGGATTCTTTAAATGATTCTTAACGTTCTACATAGGCTACATTCCTACACATACATATTAATATATATATATATATATATATATATATATATATCTATATATAGTATATATATTATATATATATCTGTATGTGCGCGGTGTCTGTAGGTATGCATGCATCAAAAAAGGCAAACAGAATTACTCAATTATTTAATGGTTAAGTAAAAGTACACTTGAAAAAAATTCATATGATATATATATTATAAATTATATATATATATATACATATATATATTATATATATATATATATATATATATATATACATATATATATATATACCATGTCATGTTTATTGTGGCCCCGTGTTACCATTATTTACATTTATTTGTGGACCGCAACATCTGTTTAGCAATGCCCAGCTCGCGTCCTTGATAGATCTCCACGGGCTAGGAAAAGGTAGAGAGAGAGAGAGAGAGAGAGAGAGAGAGGAGAGATGAGAGAGGAGGAGAGGTGTACCTTTGGTTAGTGCAATAAACATCCCTCGTTTCTGATAAGGATAATGAACGAACGTCCCGTAGCATAGCATAATATTTCGGGTTTCCGTCTCGTCCGACGGAGACTACTATGTGCCGGTTTCGTTTCCGTACGAGAGCTGCCGTAAGAGAGCCGGATATGCCTACGTAATTCCGCTCAAAGGCGATTTGCTGCTTAATAACGAGTTATTGCTTTATGGAAGGTATAAGCTTGCTGTCATCGGTGCATGGTTGATGGGGGAGGTAGGGTCTTTTTTTTTGGGGGGGGGGGGGGATGGTTTTTATACGGACATCATTAACATTTTGGCTGAGGTTTTAGGAATGTTGGTATGGGTGTGCTCGTGATGTGTTCATTATATATATATATATATATATATATATATATATATATATATATATATATATATATATATATATATATATATATATATATATATATATATCTTTCATTTATATTCAGTAAGTTCAACTCCAATATTGGTGACCCCATGGAAACAATAAGCAATAATTATTACAACATCCATCACTTGACTACCTAGACACAATTGAACTCCCAAGAATAGGAAATGCCCACCTAGTTAATTGCTTGGCATTCTTACACAAAGGCTCATCAGCAGTGCGAAAGGTCCATAACACACAACGCACCACTCACTTGTATCTGTTACGAGCTTATCTGTTTTTTTTTTTTTTTCTTTTTTATTAGTGAGAATTCTTATCTGTGTATTTCCTTTTACTTTCTCCTACTTTCTCATAAGCACCATATTCTTTGGTTGCTAAAATTTCAGGTCTTCCTCCTGTCTTTCCCCTTTCTGGGCTTCCAGAACTCCTTTTATTCCAGTGCCCTTTCCATTCCATTTATCCAGCACTTTCGGCCTTCTTTCCTCCTCCTTTCTGAGCTTCCAGGACTCCTTTTATTCCATTCCAGTGCCCCTTCTGCTCCACTTATCCAGCACTTTTGGCCTTCCTATCTTCCTGCTTTCTTAAATTCCAGGATTCATTTCATTCCGGTACCCTTTCCACTCCATTTATCCAGCACTATTGGCCTTCTTATCCTCCTGCTTTCTGAGCTTCCAGGACTTCTTTTATTCCAGTACTCTTTACTCGCCTTTTATCCAGCACTTTCGTCCTTCTTATCCTCCTTTCTGAAATTCCAGGACTCCCTTTATTCCAGTACCCTTTCCACTCCATTTATCCAACACTTTCAGCCGTCCTTTCTTCCTCCTCTATGAGCTTACAGGACTCCTTTTATTCCAGTGCCCTTTCCACTCCAGTTATCCAGCATTTTCGTCCTTCTTACCCTCCTTTCTGAAATTCCAGGACTCCTTTTATTCCAGTACCCTGTCCACTCAATTTATCTAGCACTATTGGCGTTCTTATCACCCTCCTTTCTGAGCTTCCAGGACTCCTTTTATTCCAGTACCCTGTCCACTTAATTTATCCAGCAATTTCGTCCTTCTTATCCTCCTTTCTGAAATTCCAGGATTCCTTTTATTCCAGTACCCTGTCCACTTAATTTATCCAGCACTTTCGTCCTTCTTATCCTCCTTTCTGAAATTCCAGGACTCCCTTTATTCCAGTACCCTTTCCACTCCATTTCTCCAGCACTTTCGTCCTTCTTTTCCTTCTCTTTTCTGAGCTTCCAGGTCTTTTCCACACCCTACCGTCCTCCATCGGCCTTATCTCGCAACACTGGGAAAAATCTTTTAACCTACGATGGCTGTCTTGCCACTGCGTATATCTTCCTTTCCTCTTATTTTCTAACCTTCTTACTGTACGTATATAACACCCACATCCATAATTGATCTTTGATTAAACAGGCTCTCCATACATCCTTACTTTGATTTTGATAAACACACACGTGTGTTTGTGTGTGTGTAGGTATGTACATCATTCATACTTTTTATCTAATACTTTTTATATATATATATATATACATATATATATATATATATATATTATATATATATATATATATATATGTACTTACATATATATTATATATATATATATATATATTATCATATATCTATATTATATATATTATATAATCGTATATATATATAATATTATATTATATATATATAATAGTAGTATATATATTATATATATTATAATTATATATATATTTATATCCTTACATATACATTATGTATGTATCTACGATTAAGAAAGTGAACAGAAATATTCTGTCCTAATTGTTTCAAAAACTCACGTAAGATGCCCGATTTACAGATACCAGTTTTGAAACTTTGTAATGACAGGACGAATAACTAAACAGATAAAAAGTAAATCACGACATTCAAAAAAGTGTTGTAGAAAATCATAAACGACTTCCCAAGAAGAGTTCCAGGTGATACCCAGTACCCAGGCATTAGTGTTGTTCATGCATCTGATGGCGTAAGTGTTTGAATATTGACTGGATCTTGATTTTTTTTTTTCCCCGAGTCTTTACAAACCAAAACCCGACGAGGAATGGATCTCGATGGGAAGAAGCAGTGCTTGCAGGATTTGAACCCAAATTGAATCAAATAAAAGGGATCAGAGGAGAGGAACTGGAAATAGGATCTGGTGGATGTGTCGAGTTTTAACGACGGGAATTATATTAAAAAGAAAATTAAAAGAAAGGGAAATAAAAACATGAAGAGAATAGTCTTGTAACTGGGAACAAGGTCTCTCTCGCTGTAAGAGTGTAAATCAAATAACCTGGGACTCCCTCGAGAAAACAAGGGAAGACCAAACTGGATATCCTTTGGTAAATTCATTTGCTGCTTTGAAAAATGCCGTTGATTAAAAGGAGACTCTCATATATATATATATAGGAGGAGAGAGAGAGAGAGAGAGAGAGAGAGAGAGAGAGAGAGAGAGAGAGACGACAGGACAGTGTTCCTCATGTCAACTGTTACTGGACAGGGAAGGGGCGGGGGTGCGGTCTCATGTCAACTGTTACTGAACTGGGAAGGGTGGGGAGAGGGGGGGGGGGGGGGGGGGGGGGGGGGGGGCGATCTTTTTCAGAATCAGTTATTTTTGGTTTGTGGGGAGTTACCTCAACACTCTTATGTTGTCCCATGGTCAGCACACGATACACAGTAGATGAATACACGTCTACCAGCTATACCTATAGGTTTAGAGAGAGAGAGAGAGAGAGAGAGAGAGAGAGAGAGAGAGAGAGGGAGAGAGAGAGAGTGGAAACGTTTGTTTCGGTTTCCGACAAGAAAACTGAAAGTACAGAAAAGAATTAGATTTGGCCTCACATAATGGATTAGGTCAATTTTGGCGAAAAGACAGACCGTTAGGCATAGAACATTTATTTCGTCTTCTTATAAGAAAACTGGAGGTACAAAAAAAAAAAAAGCATAGAGATTAATTGATCATGCATATTCTATTAATTCAATATGACGAAAATGTGCAGTGCCAAAAGCGAGAGAGAGAGAGAGAGAGAGAGAGAGAGAGAGAGAGAGAGACATGCATGGAAGCCGTCGGTATCTGTCCGACTAGAGACAATGGGAGGCTTCGCAAAGACCATGAGATTCTGGCGCCCAAGCAGCCGAGAGCCATTGTCATTGCTTAGTAAGTAGAAAATAAACAACTTTGCATTCACGCACAAAAGCACGGAATCCCCAGTGCTTGCGCGGACTCTAATACCCGGCTAACTCTTGGAATTGTTTTGGCGGATTGCCTGCACCATGCTGGATCCCACACCGCCCCGGCTATATTCATATTCTCCTCGCCTTAGACCTCGTAATCTCTTACACGCTTCTTTTGTTGGCGCAATTAAACGCTCCAGAAGCGCCGAATTTTATTGCAGCATTTCGAGCATCCCGGAGGATTTTATTTTCCAGGGGGGATGAGAAGCTCCTCTGATGCTCTCAGAGGCAGAATTAGTTTTTTTCTTCCAGGTCCCTAGAGTGCGATTCCAGCCACACTTGTTCACTGGAGGCTCGTGTGACAGGGTGGTTGGTGATTCCAGTTAAAGTCACTTGTTGATCTGCGATTGGCGGCTAAAAGTCGACTAAATATGAAGATAGGACACTTGCATATTTATAGAGCAGGTTTACCACGGGAAATGACTGTACTACGTATGAAAGATTTTTTTATTATCTTGTAAAATATTGTAATTTCCTCTCCTAAGGAAATTGTATATGACTGTCTTTTGAAGTAAGAGGGTCAATGTAAATATACATATACATATATATATATATTATATATATATATATATACATATATATATATATATATATATATCTATGTATATATATATATATATATATATATATATATATATATATATTATATATAGTGATCCGCAGTGTCTACGAATTTTCAACTTTCTGTTTAAAATTGCTTAAACTTTACTAAATTGCGGGTTAAAAAAGAATTGTGTGTGTGTGTGTGCGTGTGTGTGTGAGAGAGAGAGAGAGAGAGAGAGAGAGAGAGAGAGAGAGAAGTTTCCGAACGGGAAGCTTGAGGAATTGTGGCGAAAGGAATATATAAATTCAAATCATTTAGTCTGCGGCAAAATAAAACAGAGAAGTTAGTAGTGTGTATTCAGTCGATATTAAAAGGGACCTTTTTTTTTTCAATATTATAAAAATCATAATATTGTATTCTTATATCATTTTCTAGCTGCGTATAAAAAAAAAATTTCTTGGTCATGCAAATACTGAGCGCGTGGCCGCCAATATTCCAATTTCTCTGGGGGTCAGTTTTATCTCCCGGTAATTCTCATGGCTCTGGTTATAATTTCGTCTCCTTTCTGCCTCTCCCCTGTCTCATTATCTCTCTCTTAGAGCTCATCGCGACATTGAGAGGGGTGTCTCGTTCTTGCCGGTTCAAGTTGAGAGATCAACACTTCATCTCTCACTCGACATTTAAATCGAGTAGAGGGGATGATGACTTTATCTTACTTAACACTTAATTCATCTTTTCAGGGGGTCTGTGGTCTTGTAGAGTGAGTGCAAGAGATTCTTTATTTATTCATATATATATTTTTTATAGTTGTAATTTATTAGACCTTACAGAATGGAAGTCTTCCTTTTGTTAAGGCTTATCATTTCAGCTGCGCAGTTCGTCAAAAGTGAATATACAATTTTCATATATTTTTTTTTATCAATTTTTATTTTTTTATTATTATTATTCGTATTATTTTCTTTATGCTTTCTCTGCCTTCCTGAAGGACCCATTGCTTCCTGACTGTTAATTCCTTCTTAGAAATATTAATTAGCTGTAGAATAAAACACTTTTAAACACATATTCAATTTTCAAATTTTTTTTATTATTCGTATTATCTTCCTTATGCTTTCTCTGCCTCCCTGAAGGACTCATTGCTTTCTGACTGTTAATTCCTTCGTAGAAATATTAATTGTCTGTAGCATAAAACACTAAACACATATTCAATTTTCATATTTTTTTTTATTATCATTCGTATTATTTTCCTTATGCTTTCTCTGCCTTCCTGAAGGACCCATTGCTTTCTGACTGTTAATTCCTTTGTAGAAATATTAATTAATATCCGTGGCATAAGACCCTCTGTACACATATATAATTTTCATATACATTTTTTTTATTATTCGTATTATTTTCCTTATGCTTTCTCTGCCTCCCTGAAGGACCCATTGCTTTCTGACTGTTAATTCCTTCCTAGAAATATTAATTAGCTGTAGCATAAAACACTTTAAACACATATTCAATTTTCAAATTTTTTTTATAATTATTCGTATTATTTTCCTTATGATTTCTCTGCCTTCCTGAAGGACCCATTGCTTTCTGATTGTTAATTCCTTCGTAGAAATATTAATTAATGTCTGCGGCATAAAACACACTAAACACATACACATGGAAGTGACAAGACAGAAATCGTTACTGTTTGATGCAATTTTAACTAAGTGATAAGAATATTTTCTTGTGCAAAGGAGCTACGTAATTTTGTAAAAAGAAAAAAAAAATTGGGGGTCGCATCACTGGAAGATTGTTCGAAAAAAAGATAATGTGACGATATACTATGTCTTATTTAGAAAACACAAGATCAATTTAGGAGGCAAAAATTCTCAGTACCCGATTTTTTCCATGGTCTTCCAAAATAAGGTTATTTCATTGGGCTGCTAAATTGTTTGAATTGTATTGATGAAGCTTAAACAATAATATTTCAAAACATTTCTTCATGATCGAGTGTTCCTTGGAGTGAAAATGCTCTTCACAGACTGAAGTAAGGAAGGTGATCAAGAATTCTTCGTTACTTGACGACAATCTCAAGAATCTCAATTTATTAGAATGCTTCAACTCCTCTGCCAAAAAAATACTTATATCACGGAGTCCATAATTTTATGTCATGTTTTGTAAAAATTTAAATAGATTCTAGAATCGGTATTTTTTTCAAATGATTACAACTCAGCATCGTTGAAAGTTATATAATCTTCATAGGGGTCCTTATCTCCTGTTCATATTTGGTGAAAATTAAAATCTAATATATTAAACACAATATTGAGGATCTTAGGATGTTTCACTTGCTCTCTCTATGATACCTCAGTGGGGTAAATAGTTTCTTTTGCGAAAGGACAATATTTCCTGCCATATTCCAGCAAATAACCATCTACGATCGAAACAGCTATTGATTTTTTCATCATTCTTTTAAGGTCTGACTTCATGCACTGCATAACGTCTAAATCCTCTCAATAAATGAGCTAGACATTAAGATTTTTATTTACCGTGCCAAGGAGTTTTGGAACTTTGATCAAATATTGTAAAATACTGGGTAGGCAGTAGCCTCTAAATAATTTTTTAGAATTGTTCAGTCATTTTACACACACACACCCACACACACACACACACACACACATATATATATATATATATATATATATATATATATATATATATATAGTATATATATATATGTGTGTGTGTGTGTGTGTGTGTGTATGCATATATACACATCTATGTATATATTTTATATATAATATATATGTATATATATATAAGTATTATTATATATATATAAAGTATATTATATAGGAAAGACAGTGACACGAGAGAGAGAGAGAGAGAGAGAGAGAGAGAGAGGAGAGAGAGCGAGAGTAGAGAGAATCGTAGACTTGTAGACATTTGAATGGTTTTAAAAATCTAAATTATTTATTTTAAAAGTACATTGTGGTATCACCTTCATAGTAGTATCTCAAAGATATATATATATATATATATATATATATATATATATATATATATATATATATATATTATATATATATATATAGTAGCTCTCAAAGAAATTTATATATATATATGATATACTATATATATATATACATATATATATAATATAATCTTTTTCCTAAATTTATACTTTTAATTGCCCAAAACATCGAACAGTACAATAAAATCCAGATAAATATTCTGCACAACACAGCTACCATTCCCAGGAATATCTTCCCCCTGGAGCGTATTCCAAGACACATTAATAGTTCTCCGGTATTTAAGAATATTCTTACTTAAGCAAATCTCTCCAAGGTTATGATAGGGTTCGTTCCCCCGTCGTTAGGGTGTTCTTTTATTTATCTCCGCATTTCCCCTATTCCAAGTCAATTATGTATTTAGGGAATTATAAGTTGCTGAAGTGGTTTCTCATTACGGTGCTGGACATCACTTATTCTCATTTTTTATTGTTATTTTGATCTGTTTGCCTTCACTTGATATTTTAAGACTCTCTCTCTCTCTCTCTCTCTCTCTCTCTCTCTCTCTCTCTCTCTGTGTTGGTAGGGAACTTCTTCTTGAAGATTAAGTTTCTTACTCTTTTTTTTTTATTTTTGTATTTTGACTGTTTGTCTTCGCGTGATATTTTAAGACTCTCTCTCTCTCTCTCTCTCTCTCTCTCTCTCTCTCTCTCTCTCTCTCTTATGTTGGTAGGGAATTTCTTCTTGAAGATTAAGTTACTTACTCTTTTTTTTTATAATTGTATTTTGACTGTTTGCCTTATCGTGATATTTTAAGACTCTCTCTCTCTCTCTCTCTCTCTCTCTCTCTCTCTCTCTCTCTCTCCTTTTTCTGTCTGTCTCTCTCTCTCCGTTTTGTTTTGGTTAAGGGAATTTTCTTCTTGAAGATTAAATTACCAAGTTACCTCTTTTTGCTGTTTTCCGTGATATTTTTAATCTCTCTCTCTCTCTCTCTCTCTCTCTCTCTCTCTCTCTCTCTCTCTCTCTCGTTTTGGTAGGGAATTTCTTCTTGAAGATTAAATTACCAAGTTACTTCTTTTTGCTGTCTTCCGTGATATTTTAACTCTCTCTCTCTCTCTCTCTCTCTCTCTCTCTCTCTCTCTCTCTCTCTCTCGTTGGTGCGTTATTTCTTGCAGATTTCTCAGTCTCTTCATTTTGTCATATTTGCCTTCACGGGATTTTTTACTCTCTCTCTCTCTCTCTCTCTCTCTCTCTCTTTTCCACTTCACAGTCTCTTTTCCATCCTTTCGTGATATATTCTTTTCCTCCTCGTTTCTCCCTCCTCCTCTTTTCCCTTTTTCATTTGTTTTCATAATTTTTTATTGTCTTATTCATCATCGCCTTCTCTTTATCCCCATTCTCTTTCCTCGGTCTGTTTCTATCTGTTTGGCTTTCCTTCTTTTTTTTTCTCTTTCATTCAGCTTCTCCCTTCATTTGATTTTCTTTTTCCTTCTCTCCCCCTTTTCTCACTCTCATTTATCATGCGTCTCTCTCTCTCTCTTTCTCTTTTTGTTTTTTTTATGTTTTTTTGCTTCGCTTCTCTTCATATTCTGTATTTTCTCCATTTTGAGTTTTTCTGTTTATCACTCTCTCATTTTGCGATTCCGTCCCGCGCTATTATTTCCTCTTCCATTTCGGCTTATTTCCTCATTTTCGAATCGTCATTAATAGTTTATTCCGTCAGAAAGATTTGTTTCCGCGTTTGCAATACTCTCTCTCTCTCTCTCTCTCTCTCTCTCTCTCTCTCTCTGTTTTATCTGCTTCTTTTGCAAGTTTACCGTTTCATACATTAGTAAGTGGGTGTTTATATATCCATATGCTTCTATTTTCGTTGATTTTAAACACTTTTTTTTTTAAATGAATACTCTGCGTACACTATATATATATATATATATAATATATATATATATATATATATATATATATATATGTATATATATATATATATATATATATATATATATATATAATATATATATATATATATATATATTATACATAAAGGCTATAGGAAATATCAAGACGTTAACGTCTTTCATTAGACAAAAACATCGGCATTTTATTGCGCAAATACTTAACAACTGCAGATGTCTGTAGGTCTGACCTTAGGATCTGGTGTCAGTGTCTTTGATTTACTGTACATTTTGTGCAGTTAGTGAGAATTACTAAAGAAAATCAGTTGCAAGAAGACAAGCAAAATTGATCAAAGTGGAGTCAATGATGGACACCATAAACGGACTAGGTGTTGTGTGTGTTAATATACAGACAGTCCTTGTAGCATACATCATCTTGTATGTTTTCAGCAAGCCACCGTCGTCCACTATCGCAATGCCTGTAATAGAAAATGTTTACATTAGCACCATCTTATAACAGCATCTTCTTATTTTTAATATAAATAACATTCAGGATTAAGCATACCATTCTAAACAAGCTAAAGCTATCTAAACCTATCATAGTTTTCAAAATTTTGTTAGTCTTGAGGTTACATCATGGCTATCATAATATATATAATAAATGTAGTAAAAGAAATAGATAAATATTTATATTTACATATTTGCATAAGATGCACGGAAGTGTTGGAACAATATATTTTAGATATTCGGAATCTTACGTAGGCAATCTGACTTCTTATTGAAACTATTTTTAAGGATGGTACGAGATGACTTGAATTCAGATGTATTTATACGTTGCTGAAACAACCTTGTAATTTATTACAAATTAATTCTTAAAAAAAGTAGACATTTGAAATCTCCAACTTCCATACAAATACCTCTAGAACATATTGTATATATGAGTTGAAAGCAGCAATCCCTTGTTTTCCTGAATGAAAATCTTTTTCTTTTATCATAAAGTGTAGTCATAAATTTATTAATATTAATTCAAATGTCCAGTATCTAAGAAGGATCATGTATAATATATATATATATATATAGATAGATATAT
Organism: Macrobrachium nipponense; assembly: GCF_015104395.2. Classification (NCBI taxonomy): domain Eukaryota; kingdom Metazoa; phylum Arthropoda; class Malacostraca; order Decapoda; family Palaemonidae; genus Macrobrachium; species Macrobrachium nipponense. Next base: position 52,039,132 of record NC_061097.1, on the reverse strand, counting down.
ATATATATATATATATATATATATATATATATATATACATATAAGCTAGCCATCAAGCCTTTAAATATCTCCTTTTAGCAAACTATACCCATCTTCAATAAGTGCGTAATAGCAAATTAATATATATATATATATATATATATATATATATATATATATAATATATATATATATTATATATATTTATTCTTCCCACACCACGTCGATGAATACTTCTTTACGATTACGAGACCTGTTTGAAGATTTGAAGGAAAGAATAAAATGAATAAAAAAATTCCCTCCATTGATATGAATTGATGAAAACACTAGTTTATCAACTATTTTATCCCATCATGCATTAGTCGACTGACCCCCATCCCCCCCTCACACATTTTTTTTGCACAAAACACTTCCCCCCCCCACAAGCGTTTCCCAACGAAGCGACGGACACGAATGTTGCATTAACAGAGGGTCACGATGATTGGCACATTGACTGCAGCATCCTCAAATATTTCCGACGTCATTTTGCTTTGGATAATCAATGAAAATGGTGTCTCCGTTGTTCGTAACATTTCTCCCTTTTCGCGGACGGTGATTTCCTTCTTGACAAAGTAGTCTTCGGTGACAAAGTGTGGGGTTACAGATCGTCTTCTTGGTAATGTAGTCTTTGGTGACAAAATTATCTTTGGTGCCAAAGCCTAAGATTGCAGATCGTCTACTAGGTAATGTAGTCTTTGGTGACAAAGTAATCTTTGGTGCCATAGTCTGGGGTTGCAGATCGTCTCCTAGGTAATGGTAATGTAGTCTTTGGTGCCAAAGCCTAAGATTGCAGATCGTCTCCTAGGTAATGTAGTCTTTGGTGACAAAGTTTGGGCTTGCAGATCGTCTCCTAGGTAATGTAGTCTTTGGTGCCAAAGCCTAAGATTGCAGATCGTCTCCTAGGTAATGTAGTCATTGGTGGCAAAGTCTGGGCTGATCTGAGGATTAATTATTGAGGCCATATACGACTTTTCATATTTCGCTACCACTCAAGTTGATAAATATTCTAGGTTGGTAGTTATGTAACACTATGATGATAACGTTTCTAGAGAGACAGTTCAAGGCATGTTGCTTACAAGTTCTTTTACTTCAAGCCATGAATTATCTTGAAGTTACTTAATGTTAAAAGCAATCATGTCGAAATGTATAACTCCGGACTCGGCAAATTTAAGGAACATCTAAAAAAAAATTGACCTTAGGTCAGTTCCAGAATCTGGCCTGACCTATTACCCAAAGGACTTGACTCCAATCATCTGACGGTGGTTAGCTCCATTATCGCCTGCGTTTTCTTCAGCTGCCGAATTTTCCCCGGAAGGGATTAAGCCCCTTAGGGGTCGGTGTTCATTACACACCTTATTTATCAAGAAGGGAGCAGCGTGCTGGAATTGAAGGGGAAGAGGGGAAGAGGATGAGAAAAAAAAATATTACAGTATTATAGCCTTTGCTTGTAAGGTGGAATTCAATCACTTAAAGACACCAGGATGACAGCTTTCGTTATTATCGGAAAATTATTTTGGGCTTTTAGTTTCATGTTTTTGTTATTATTGATTTCATCAGTTTTCTATTAACGCTTTTTATTTTTTATGTCATTGTTAGATAATGATAAAGGACTAGAATAAGTATGACAGTTGTTTTGTTTTCCCGAAACTTCAGTGACTGGTGGTTTCACGCCTCACCTTAATGAACTGATATCGAATTACGAATTCCTTTTAGTGCCCCTTTTATGAGGGGATATTCAGATCCTTATTCCCATCGCAGCTCTCTTATATTGCATAGTAATAATCGACGGAATAAAGGTCGCATAACACATCCCTTTTAAGCGCCATATGTTAGCTTTCTTCTTACATATATATATAATAAACTATATTTATATATATATATATATATTTTATATATATATATATATATATTAATATAATATTATATATATGTGTGTGTGTGTGTGTATGTGTGTGTGTGTGTGTATATGTATGTATGTATATTGTATATATATATATATATACATATATAATATATATATATATATATATCTATATAATATACTTACATACATATATGTGTGTGTGTGTGTATGTATGTATGTATGTTGTATATTGTATATATCATCATATATCATACATATATATATATATATATATATATATATATATATATATATAATATATAATATAATATACTTACATACATACACACACACATATATATATATATATATATATATATTATATATATATATATATATATATATATATATATATATATATATATATATATATATATATATATAATATATTTTAAATATATATATATATCTAGGAGACCGGACTAGTGTTGTTCACACGTTACAATTCTATTTATTATAGATAGAAAGCAAAAGTATTTTCAAAATTGTTACCATCATTGCCAAAAATAAACATTCCTCTTTATCACAGAGTAAAAAAAAAAAACATTGTGGTTTGCTTTCAACATAAAGTAACGGGAAGCTTTAAAAAAAAAAGAAAATAATTCGTGGCAACTTACGCCCCTATACGAGGTAAGTTGGCGCACATTTTGGAGAAAGTTGATACATTGATTATAATTGAAAGAAAATTGCTACATTTCATTTAAATCAAATAACAAATTTCTACAAATACAAAATATGAGGCATTATTATTACTTCAGATTATCATCTGAGTTGCAATTGTGGCAGGTGTTGAATAAATCTTCGCCCGTACAGACTTCATGCTCGCACATGTTACATACTCTGCTCTGGATCCATAATTCTCCAGACTTGCTGTTAGAAAAGGGTTCTATACATACCAAGCACAGGCTGTCTTCAACTGAACTTTCTTCTGAATCAACTCGAGCATTTCTTAAACTCAGGGATTCTTGTTTCTTTACATCTTTGGTATTTTTCTATTGAACTTCTTTACCGGCCTTTTTTTTATTTATTTATTTACTGGTGTGTCAGCAGTAAGAATAGTAAAACGACGTTGCCTCATACTCATTGAATATTTACTTTCTGGCACCTTGGACTTTTCCATCAAGAACTTTTTGTAATTCCATTGCTATTCTGTCATTTTCCAAGACTCTGAGCTGGTGACTGTTCTGAAGCCCTTGTGTCTCTTTTTGGGACGTCACCGTGTGGTCGATCTGTTGCATACACCCCCATGCAATCAGAACCTTGAAAAAAAAAATTTACAAAACGTAGTGAGGAAAATGAGTGGCCTTTCTGTATTTTAGCTGCTTAGATATGTATAGTGTATGTTTGCAAGAGAGAGAGAGAGAGAGAGAGAGAGAGAGAGAGAGAGAGAGAGAGAATTTACCTGAATGTAAATAAAATATTACTGTAGATACAGTATTGAATTGCGCCATATGTATGTGAAATTTTGAAATATATATATATATATATAGATATATATATATATATATCTATGATACCTACATATATATATTAATATATATACTAATATGTATATACATACATATATCATATATACTCATATATATAGTTTATGTATAATTATTAATTATATTATATATATGGTATATGTATATATAATATATATATATATATATATATATATATATATAATATAATATTATATATATATTTTATATATATTATATTAGTATGTATGTACAAATGTCTTCCTTGATCAATTATCCAGATTCTTATCAGAGTTGATCATGCCTATCTTCCTTGGACCAATGAGTAACAAAAAAAAAAAGAAAAAAAATCTCTTCATTATATAAAGGTACGAAAATACATTTCTTGACAATTACCTTCTCTCTCTCTCCTTTCTCTCTCTCTCTCTCTCTCTCTCTCTCTCTCTCTCTCTCTCTCTCTGTGGTGCTTAAGATACAGGACAAACAGTGAATACTATACAGCACCACTAGCAGCACTTAGAGTGACGTTTCCACAGACGATCATCGGAATAAACTTGAATGATTAAGGAGCGTGTGAGCGGCTGACGTTCTATTAAAACACGAAAACGCCTAATTCAATATGGGCTCAATGCTACTTTGTCGGTTGAGGAACGCCGAAGTTTCCGGGATTACCGCGCCAATTTGAAATTTGATCAAAGCATAATCTACTGGACTAACAGTCGACTGAGAGAGAGAGAGAGAGAGAGAGAGAGAGAGAATGAATATATCTATCCTCTGTGTTGACTATTATTAGGCCAGTCCATAGGGATTTGCGGAGGATACCGACTCGTGTTTGGCCAAGTTCACGTTTGCACAACATTGGTGCGATGTCTCTGCATCATTTAGAATCATCAGCGATCGGGCTTGTAAGGATTTGTAGCAATCATGGCTTTGGCCGCCAGGTGTTGGAAGCCGCGGGAGGAGGAGGAGGGGGAGGAGGAAGAGGAGGAGGAGGAGGAGAGCTCCTCCTCCTCCTCCTCCTGTGGTCAAAGTGCCCCCCGGGGTAACCAACCGATAGTTTTTTTTTTTTGTTTTAACACTCTCGTATGGGGATTTTTCCATTTGCAAGTTGAGGCCAAGTTGCACTTGTAAAACAGAAAGGAATCTACGGGAAGGATAAAAACAATTCAGGGCGAAAGGCCAGTTGCCAACAAAGATCTATAGATATATTCATAGGCTCGCGTATGGACATGCATACATACACACACACATATACGTATATATATGAGTGTGTTGTGTGAATGTAGAATCTACCGGTCACTTTTTACCAGATACTTGTGTTGTATTTATATTAACCGCAATGCCCTCATGCCCTCATAACTTCTCGAATTTTTCACATTCCGGAAACGCTTGTCCCTGTGAACATTATATATATATATATATATTATATTATATATATATATATATATATCTATATATGTTTATATATATATATATATATAAGTATATATGTGTGTGTGTGTGAGAGAGAGAGGGAGAGAGAGAGAGAGAGTAAAAAGCTTCGTTTATATTTCTTACTACATTTTTCAAAATTCTTTTGATGCCGTAATTAATCGTCCAAGATGGAGCAGATCGTGAATAGTTGTCTCCATGAGGTATACTATCAACATCTCATATTTTTATTTCCTATTTTCATAATTTGCAGAATGTAGATGTTCCATCATTCTTATCATACTTGGTGGCTGGCAAACACCTTCCGTTAAAATACTGGTAATATTAATTCTCTCCACTTCCTCGTATATTACCGCAGTCATTTCATTACCTATCTTATTAAACAAATTTATCTAACTATTAAATAGATCTTACAGGAAAGTGATCGAAAAGCGATTCATTTTTAAGCAGTGATTATCAC
>NC_061097.1:52018854-52028854 GCF_015104395.2 Macrobrachium nipponense | reverse complement strand
TTCATTTCCAAACTACGCATGTTAATACACACACAAACAAAAGAGATGGAAAATTAAAAGTAAGGATACCAAGAGAAACGAACTAATAATAAGACGAAGCCAAAGACATTTTGAAAAAGCTTTGATGTATGGCAGTCTACATTTCATAAGAACCAGATAGGAGAAATTATAGCTTCAATTATAGTATTAATGACATAGTGATGTCTCCGGTAATATTCAAGAACGATCTAGGAAGTATATCTTACTGTCTCTTGTCTCGAAAATAAAATTATCCTTCTGCCTCTCTGAGATTACAAGCAATGGATCTTCCTAGACAGTGACTCCCAGGGATTTTCAGGGATCATTATCTAGGGCTAATATTTCTTGGAGGTCATAATCTTTTAAGATAGATCCCAAACAATGAATTGAATATTTTTTCATTTGTTTTTTACATGTATCTTGATTTTAATTATCTGTTTATGTGTTGTCATTCTGTACTACCTCCAGTCTTATGACAACAATGGAGAGTTTGTGAAGAACACCTTACTGAAAAGGTAAAATAATTCTTAAGTTGTTCTGTTTTATATATATATATATATATATATATATATATATATATATATATATATATATATATATATATATATGTATATATATATATATATATATATATATACAAAATTCAGTTTTCCATTTCTATGCCTCTTTATCCATGGTTATATGTATTTCTGAAAACTATATAGTTTCATTGATTTTTATCATCTACAATGTTTTTAACAGGAATCCTTTAACATCGCACAGAAGGGTATTATGTTGTGTTCATCATGATTTCCTGGACGCTGATAAAAAGATTTCTCTCTCTCTCTCTCTCTCTCTCTCTCTCTCTCTCTCTCTCTCTCTCTCTCTCTCTCTGAGTCAAGAATTGTGTTTATTCACTGCCGTTAGTCATTCTTGATAGCTCCTATGAATCTTCGCCATTTTTATTCTTTTCGAATTTGACTGTTTCATATTTGTAACTGATTCATCTCTTACAAAATAACCTATCTTGCCCGATTACATTCATTTTCCACTAAAACAATTATATTTGCAAGGCAGAAGTACCATGTCATTTCTTTCATAATATTGTTGCAAAGAAGTATCACGTCATAGTTTCATATAGATATATCTGCAAGGCAGAAGTATCATGTCATAGTGTCGTGTTGATATATTTGCAAAGCAGAAGTAATATGTCAGTTTCATATAGATATATCTGCAAGGCAGAAGTAATATGTCATAGAGTCAAAATGATATCTTTGCAAGACAGAAGTATCGTGTCATAGTGTCTTATTGATATAACTGCGATGCAGAAGTATCATGTCATAGTTTCATATAGATATATCTGCAAGGCAGAAGTATCATGTCATAGTGTCATATAGATATAATTGCAAGGCAGAAGTACCATGTTATATTTTTTCATAATATTGTTGCAAGGTAGAAGTATCATGTCATAGTGTCGTATTGATATATTTGCAAAGCAGAAGTAATATGTCATAGAGTCAAATGATATCTTTGCAAGACAAGAGTATCGTGTCATAGTGTCATATTGATATAATTGCAAGGCAGAAGTATCATGTCATAGTGTCATATTGATATAACTGCAAGGCAGAAGTATCATGTCATAGTGTCATATTGATATAACTGCAAGGCAGAAGTATCATGTCATAGTGTCATACAGATATATTTGCAAGGCAGAAGTACCATGTCATTTTATCTTGATATATTTTCAAGACAGAAGTACTATGTCATTATTTTCATAATATATTTCCAAGGCAGAGGTACCATGTGATTTATTCATGATAACATATTTGCAAGGCAGAAGTATCATGTCATTGTACCATAATGATATCTTCTGAGAAATATTCAGGTCCTTTAGAACAAAATCAGGAACGATTTTACTGATTTTTTTACATCCTTGTCGATAGATGTCTTAATTGATTTTCTCTTGTAAGTGATATTATACACAACCCCCTAGGGGTTTCTTCATTAGAAACATGAGATCCATTATAAACACTGCTCAGATGACTTGCAGGGTGATAATCTTTTCCTATATAAAGGAAGCATCAGATTTGTATCATATTGTGCAAATGGTGCTTTTATGTAAATCGGTGATTGTCTTAGATAGACTGCTGTCGTCTTTCCAGAACTCGTATGCATAGTGCGTCTCAGGTCTATTTTATTGAAGGAAAATCTCCACTCACGCTAATTAGTCTATTGTTTGTTTCTCCTGAAGCTTTTCGTTAGATTAATATCTTGAATTTTATTTACCTTCACAAAACTCTTTTCTCTTTCATCCCGTATCTATCTAGTTCGTCATTCTGTTATTTATGAAAACTAAGATCTGCAGAGACCCTCTCTCTCTCTCTCTCTCTCTCTCTCTCTCTCTCTCTCTCTCTCTCTCTCTCTCTCTCTCTCTTCTATGTAATCAAAGGATGTTCTTCAAATCGCTTTTTGGAATTTGAAGTCTCATTGTTACCCATTGGGACTGTGGTCACGTTTAGTTACTAAGGTCAAAGGCCAATTTTTGTATATACATGGTTATTAAATATCAGGTATCTAATCTTCACCATATTTTTTCTAATACGTTTTCCTCGTGTTTTAGTTATTTCTCTGTTTATTTTCTATTCCTTTCACCCAAAAGATTAATCACCTTTTGCCATCTTCCCAGCCTCGCTGGATGACATGGTTTGCAGTCAAGTTATTCATGTTCAAATCCGAACTTTCATTATCGTGATTTTTTGAACCCCGAAGAATAAAGAAAAAAAAACATAATTGAACAGAGAATCTTGAATTTAGCTAAATTTATAGAGGCCACTGCACTCATTTTTCCAATTTCAGATCTGGTCTGTATTCCCATGGCGTAGTCGTTTTTGTTACACGATGCCGAAATGGAACATGTTTCATCTATCAGCGTTTTGGGAAATAAAAAGGAAATCTATTCGGGATTTCCTTGAAAGACTTCGCGGAGATGATCCAAAAAAATCCAGGTTTCTTTTTTCGTTTGGAAGTCTTCGTTGATGACAGCACTGGGTTTCACTGACTATAAGTACATATGTGTCTGTAGGTATGTATATTATTATATATAATATTATTTATATATATATAATATATAATCTATTATTTTATTATTATAAGCCATTATGCATCTACAGATACATATGCATATACATATAAATAAAGGTGATGGCACGGAGGAAAATGAAAAGACGAGAAAGCCAAGATTTTTCGGTCATTCTCGTCTTTCCATTTCCTCCGCGGCATCACCTTTATTTATACATAAGCATCGCGTTTTATATACTTCGTGATCAAGTTATTCATACATATACATATTTAGCCGTTCTGAAAACAGAGAGAGGAAAATTCTAACCATTTTGGAATGAGACCTATTAGCAGATTAGTCTCGATATGCTGAAAATAAATGGTTTTGGTGGCTGCTTTTTAAGATCCTGGACTTTAACAGTTTTAAAAGCAATACGTGTGCTCTTTGTAGACTACAAATAATCCCTCTTGCAAGCAGGTGAATGCAAGCGAGATCAGACGAAGACTCAAGGCGGGAACTTTTGTGACGAGAAATCATAACTATTGTCGAAGTTTCCAAAAGCAGGACATTGATTATACTCTTCACAAATCTGGGAATGAGTACTCGAGATTCTAAAGCACTACCAAGAAAAGATAAAATAGACATGATATCACTTAACCATGGCAATTTCACGCGCGGTGCTTGGCGGTCTGAAGTGGCCCATTGAAACTAGAAAATTCATAGACATTTTCGTCTCTGTGTCAGTCTTGTATTTATAAACAACTTCCTTTACAATTTTATTTAACGAATGCATTGCAGAGTTAGGGAAATGTTAGTTAAGCTCATACATTAGGAGATGTTTCGGATCTTTCGTAGATAGTGGGGCCCCCATGGGATTTAACCCGGTAGATATCCACCTTTGCGGCGTGTTTAGTACAAGCCCGTTGGGGATTGCCGTAAGAAAAAAGACTTAAACAAAAGTCTGTAAATATCATAAAAATTATGGCCCCCAAGAAATATTAGTCCTAGGTAACGACACCCGAAAACCCTTCTTGGGGGTCAGTATCCGGGAGAGATCCGATATTTCTACCTGTAAAATAAATCTCCAAAAGTGTTCTTAGAATTATTTTATCCATTCGAAGCTCTTGAGCAATCAATGGAATTTCTGTCATAAGATTGAATTAGTTTATAATTCTTTAAATAAACTGAAGAACAGTGGAATCATGTGCTCATTACTTATACTATATAGCTCACTAATTTCATGTGTAAGCACACTTGCATATAAGTGTGGATCTTTATTCCGCCATTATTGTCATGGCTTCACACTATATTTCCTAAGAATTTCTGTTTTACATTGACTTTAAGTGTTTCTGTTCTCTGTATTATAGTCAAGTATTTCAATAACCGTTCTAGACGTTTCAAAAAATATTTTGAATTGATTTCAAAACATTTTGGGTTTCATTTTTCGCCTATATGAAGGCTTATGAAGGCATGTGCATATCATTTTCATTATGCTTATCAAGCCTTAACTGCAGTAACTACAGAAACTAGTATCCATAGTTTCAGAATTTGTCATGATAAATTGCAGTATGTCCGAAAAAGGAAATTCTTTCAAAAATATGGTATAATAAATATTTCTCTTCTATTACAAACCTTATTTCAAGCTACTCCTTACAAATACGTCACTTTTCAATTTATTCATTTATCTATTTATCTGCATATGCACACGTCTGTCTCTATTTATCAGTAAACTTACCTGGTGACCCATTCTTTACAATAACTTCATCGGATGAAGTCTTGAACCAAAATGTCAAGCTTGTCTTGACTTTGTAAACAACTTGACACGTGTTTGATTATTTTCACCAGTACGGACGAATATACCATACCTATTGCAACATGATTTTATTACTTTTTTGGGGGAACCTTTATAGCTATAATTCCATTTCGGGAGTCGAGAAATCTAATGTCCTTTTTTTCCTCCGCTCTCCTTTCAACCTTTCTGGTGCCATTAACTAAAAGCTAGATGCATTTGTTCTTTCCTCCCATTTTCCACTTCTTCTGCATTTTCACTCGCCATCGATTTTTTTTTTCCCCACTCGAGGCTTTATCGTTTCCTCTCGGTATTTTTTCCTTCGAAAACCCGAATTTTTCTCCTTTCCGGAACCCTCAGGCATCACCGTTTTTCTACTTCGTCGGCGAAAGGCAGAAGAAAAAAATAAAAAAAGAATTATTCCTTGTGTAGATTTGATGTTCCTCATTCGCACGTGTGGAATTCTGTGCGGATCTTTGGATCTTTCCTAGATAATGACGCGCCGCCCCCAAGGGTTTATGGATATTTCCTAGATAGTGAACCCCAATGGGTTTTTTGGATCATTCCTAGACAGTGGTTTTTGGCGTCCCCCCCCCAACCCCCCCCCCCCCCCACCCAAGGGCCCCCCAAGGGTTTTTGGATCTTTCCTAGAGATCCCAAAGGGTTTTTTGGTGGATCCCTTTTTCTTTAAGATAGTGAACCCCAAAGGGTTTTTGGATCTTTCCTAGAAGTGGACCCAAAGTGTTTTTTGCCCCTTTTTTTTTTTTTTTTTTTTTTTTTTGGGTTTTTTTTGGAATCCCCTTTCCTAAAGATTAGTGAACCCCAAAGGTTTTGGATGTTTTTTTTTTTTTTTTGTTTTTTTTTTTTGGGTTTTTTTTTGTTTTGGTTTTTTTTTTTTTGGAATCTTTCCTTTCCTAAGATAGTGAAAATTTGCCCCAAAGGTTTTTTTTTAAATGGATCTTTCCTAAGATAATTCCTTAGAATACCGGGTTTTTTGGAATGCACAAGGGTTTTTGGATCTTTCCTAGATAGTGAACCCCAAAGGTTTTTGAATATTTCCTAGATAGTAAATCCCCAAAGGTTTTTAGATCTTTCCTAGATATTCCTAGATAGTGAACCCAAAAGGGTTTTTGGATCTTTCCTAGACAGTGGCCCCCAAGGGTTTTTGGATCTTTCCTAGATAAAGATCCCAAGGGTTTTTGGATCATTCCTAGATAGTGAATCCCAAAGGGTTTTTGGATCTTTCCTAGATAGTGAACCCAAAAGGGTTTTTAGATCTTTCCTAGACAGTGGCCCCCAAGGGGTTTTGGATCTTTCCTAGATAAAGATCCCAAGGGTTTTTGGATATTTCCTAGACAGTGACTCCTAAGGGTTTTAACGCGGTATGTATCCACCTATGCGGTGTGATTAGGAGAAGCCCGTTGGGGATGACGATAAAAACATAAACAAGACTATAAATATCATAAAGATAAAGATTCCCAAGATATACAAGTCCTAGATAACGACCCCCGAAAACCCTTGGGGAGGTCTTTATCTAGGGAAAGTTCCGGTTCTTTATATCGATATTCAGCACAGCTTGTCAAGACTGGACTGGCTGATTTGATAATGAAAAGTATAGGCGTCGCAGCTGTTAGCTGTCATAGACTTGTAGCTTAAAACGAACGGGTCAGTATCATTTGATATCCTTGCATTTCATATGCAACGTTTTTGCAATGTTTGCCTCATTAGTTCGTTATTCATTGGTGTGTTATTTTAGTTCTTCATAAATGCTTTTTTTTCGAATCTATCTACATAAAACCTAACGTGTCTAGCCAGTTTGACTCATTTTTAAATCCCTGTGCTTATTGTTTATATACGATTTTTTTTTCAAAGTTTTGTATTCATGAATGTTAGCCATCTCCTTGGAACGTAAAAAAAAAAAAAAAGAAAAAACCTGGTTATCAATCTTCACGTAAAATCTACAAATCATTGCCTCTTCAGAAGGTGTGTCGTTTTTTCCGTGTAATATTTGAAAAAAAAAGAAGAATTGTGTTCATAAGGGATGGCTTACTAACTACAAGAAAATACAATGCGCGTTCAATTTGACTATAATTCAGTTTTATTCTGTATTTTTGAAGCTAGCAGTGAATACTGATTGTTTTTTTTTTTTTTGTATTGTATTCACGTTTGCCTCTTTTGCATAAATGTATACATTTTCAGTAATAAGAATACTTTGTAAAACTCCACAGGAAATTGCAGCTGCTAATATATATATATATATATATATATATATATATATATATATATATATATATATATATATATATATATTATATATCGCTAATATATATATATATATATATATATATATATATATATATATATATATTCTTACATGAAGATTTTCCACTGCTCTTGGAGTACCTCTTTTAAGGCTTACGGAATATTTAGACTCACAAAATATTTCTTTTGTGGCACATTATCATGTTCCCTTCAAGAATGTTAACATCCAACCACCACAAGAAGTTCCACTGTAGTTCATCAGACTGCTGTCTCCGATAGGGGGGAAAAATTCATTAATATTTCTCATTTTTGGAAGTAAACCACTGATTCTCTCTCTCTCTCTCTCTCTCTCTCTCTCTCTCTCTCAGTACTATTAATAATCTTCCTCCTCTCAGCCAAACTGTAATAGAGCACGCACATACCAAAAGAAAAGCGACTATTTTTATTTTTTACTGGATTTTCAATAACTAGAGGGACACGTTTTGTGGAAATTGAATTTATTCCTCATGTGATGTACCCATTTATGGTTAGTTTTTCCGGACTTTGGCAGGATTTAAGCAAAAGCAATGCAGTCGTTATTTCATGGTTATGTAATGTTTATCAAGGTTACTACTTTCTCGAAGACAACGAAGATGATTTTCTGAAAACAAAATTTATATATTTATATTATATATATATATATATATATATATATATATATATATAATATATATATAATAACAATTTTATGCACGTGGTTCTTTTCAAGTTAGCACAAGTTGTTTTTAAGTCACAAACATCGTTTATTATCGAAGTCCCAATACATAGGTGATCATTTACTCCCAATGTTGAATGATTTTTGGTAAATGATACATATAGTATATATATATATATATATATAAATATATATATATATATAGTAGATATAGATATAATATATATAATTAATATCTATATTAGCATAATATATTATAATATATATATATATAGAGAGAGAGAGAGAGAGGAGCAGAGAGAGATCGAGAGAGAGACGAGAGAGAGAGAGAAGAAGGGGGGAAGAGGAGGAGAGGAGGGAGAAGGAGTGGAGAGAGGGAGGAATGAGAGAGGGAGAGAGAGAGGGGAGAGAAGGAGAGAGAGGAGAGAGAAATATTGTGTGTGATGTAAAAAAATACATATCGTCTGTGCAAGAAATTCTTAAGACAAAACACCGAAATAATAACCAGCATTTTCAAAATCATATTTTCAACACAAAGAAAATAAAACACTACCAAAATTTATACGCATATTATCATTTTGTAGAATTTCTCGTTGTATACGGAGTGTCGATGTTTCAAATATATATTCTCAACACAAAGTAATAAAACACTACCAAATTTATACGCATATTTATACATTTTGTAGAATTTCTTCGTTTTGTACGGAGTGTCTGATGTTCAAAATATAGATTTTTCTCCATAAATTTTTCATCCTAGATTTTGTTTTGAGATTTTTCCTTTCCACAACCCCCCACTGGAGAGTCGGCCAATGTCAAATGTCTCCCAGTTACGTCACTCGAATGTCAATGCCATAAGACGTCTGTCTGTCAGAATCCTGGGATGTCAGTGACATAAGACGTCTGCCTGTCAGAATCAAAGATCGACTGACTATTCTCTTGTTTGCAGCATCTCATCGTTCTGTTTATCTCTGATAGATTTGTTTTCTCCCTCTAAATATTTTTTCTAATGGTATATCAGAGTATCCTTAATTCCTAAATGGTGCCCAAAAGTTTTGTTTTGATGAATTTCATGCTGATTGTAGCCTGAACTTTATGTATAAATTATCAATATCAGTCAATGTACATGGTTCAGTAGCTGTTAATTGAAATGATGGTAAATGTTTTTTTTTCTTATTTTGTACTCTTAGATAATGTTACATTGTTTTGTTTCTAAGTAAAGCCAACCGTCTTCAGTGGATGAATCTTCTCTCTCTCTCTCTCTCTCTCTCTCTCTCTCTCTCTCTCTCTCTCTTCCTTTTCCTCCCTAAAAGACTCTTTAAGTGGTGGTTAAATTGGTTGGTATTTTTCTGGAATACTTTAGAATCTATCAGAGGTCAACTCTTCTTTGTATTGTATCTATAAACAAGATATCTTGCTCTATCTTTCATGATTGTATTCTAAGCCAGTCGCCCTCGGTAGAGGAATCTCTCTCTCTCTCTCTCTCTCTCTCTCTCTCTCTCTCTCTCTCTCTCTCTCTCTCTTCCTGTGATGGTTAATTTTCATATTCCTTTAATATTTACGAATTCTGTCAAAGGTCAACACTTCTTTGCTTTGTATTTAAAAGCAAGATATCTTGCTCTATCTTTCATAACTTCATTCTAAGCCAGTCATCTTCGGTAGAGGAATCTCTCTCTCTCTCTCTCTCTCTCCTCTCTCTCTCTCTCTTCGTCCTTAAAAGAAAGGCTTCCACTACATCATTTCTTTTACTCAGTACTACCGCTTGCCAGCCACTGCCCCCTTTTAGTATAAATAAATCCAATATGTATATCTCTCACTTGTTGCACATCTCTCCTCATCTTTATTCTGTGCGATTCGTTTCCCGTTACCATTTGTTTTCCCCCAAATAGAAAAAAAAGAAAAATTTGCAATGACTTTCTTTTATTTTTTGTATTATTTTTTTTTCTGACCCGACATTTTTCACATTTCGTCACCCGCCCGTGTTTTAGACCCATTCACTCGCCTCTTCGGCCATTTGTTTACTGACAACGACAAATGCTGTTATCGCTGTTATCAAGTCACTACTACTACTGCTGCTACTGCTACTACTAGTAGTAGTCATACTTTTGCAGCTACTACTGCTGCTGCTGCTGCCGCCACCATTCTCCTTGCTTTTGAATACATATCTGTCTATTTGTTCATTTATTATTCTATTTTTTTTATA
>NC_061097.1:52011354-52013854 GCF_015104395.2 Macrobrachium nipponense | reverse complement strand
ATATATATATATATATATATATATATATATATATATATATATATATATATATATATATCTATATATAAATATACATAGCATCTGATCCGCAAAGATGGAAGATACACCACGTTTAACATAGTCCGGCGTGGAAAATCATGTCGGATGGCTTGGCTGTCTGTCTGTCTTTCTGTCTGTCTCTCTGTCACGCTTGAAACGCAAAAAAGCCTGAATATTTCATTGAAATGATCTTGATTATTTCATTGACGGACTCTCCTACATATATTTATTATTTTTTTTATTATTTTTTTTTGTTAATAACTCGGCATTAAGGACAAAACATAACGTTGCCACTGTGTAGTTGATAAGCAGATTGTCTGCTTAGCACTGTGCGACGGGGTTATTTTTTCCGCAGCTAGAAGCTTCGGTCCTCAATGCTTGTGTGTTGTTATTTAAAAGGGGGAAAAAATGATGAATGATGAGGGCAAAGAATCTGTGGGCAATTGATATTAGCCCCCCTCCCCCCTCCCCCCCTCCCCCCTCCCCCTCCCCCACCCCCAACTTCGGGGTAGCTACATACCGATTGAGATGGTCGAAATTTGAGTCTTATTGAGGAGTAACACACGGGAAAATCATTCTCCCCTCTCATTTTAATGAGTGGTAGGTTATCTTTGCTGACTGTATTTCCCTTTACTTCCTCTTACTTCTTCCTAAGGAACACCATAATATTCTTTGGAAGTTTGAATTTCAAGTCATTGGCCCCTTTGGTGGTGGGGTTGTTCCATATGAATAGGTTTTATCTTCTGAATGATAATAATAATAATAAAAATAATAATAATAATAATAATAATAATAATAATAATAATAATAATAATAATAATAATAATAATAATAATAATAATAATAATAATAATATCGCCTCCTTATTTTGCATGCCTAGAGAAAAGGTAAAGAAAAAAAATTTTTTTTTTTTTTTGTTCTGACCATTATTGTTTTTCTTATTATTATACAGTAGATGAAACCTATTCATATACACCAGGACCATAGGGACCATTGGCATGAAATTCAAGGGTCCAAATAAAATGGAGTTCATTTGGAAGAAATAGAGAGAAAGTAAAGTGAAATACAGAAAGCAGAAATCCCACTTTTTGAAAAAAATATTATTTATTAATAAGAAGATGAATCTATAAGAAAAAACAAATTGTATCGCCTGAAACGTCATGATGTCCGCTGCTGTTTCTTTTAAGAAGACTAATGTATAATATATATATATATATATATATATATTATATATATATATATATATGTGTGTGTGTGTGTGTGTGTGTGTGTGTGTGTGTGTGTGTATGTATGTATGTATGTATATATATATATATATATATATATATATATATATATATATATATATATATATATATATATGAGAAGATAAAAGGCCCATAAAACACTATTTGATCGTTGCAACCATATATTTCGAGCACTTCCTTATGTGCTCCTAATCACTGGTAAAATATAGACATAGGATATCTTACAAGAGATTATATACAAACATATGTAGGTGTAGCATATTATACTGTTGTATTACAGTAAAAGACATTCATGTATATATATATATATATATATATATATATATATATAATATATATATATATTATTAACTTTTACGAAAAACCTTCATTTAAGGAGGTGTGTATCCCACTTTGTTTGACAAGGAGAGATCAAACAGCCAATTCTGTCCTTAATGGAGTAAATGCACCTTCGCAGACGAAGGCTCATTTAAACTAATTGATTTTCAAGCTTGCATTGATGGCAAACATAATACGAAAGAATATACAGCAAAGCGTTACTGCAGATTGTGTACACGACTTCAGCGATATTTAATAATGTTGATTGTAACACTGTAATTAAAAGCCTGTTTTGTACGACTGAGTTATAGCTACAGAGTATCAGGGAAATGAAAATATAGGCAGCTGTTTGAGAGAGCTCATATCCGTATTAGAAATGTTTTTCTTTTGTTTTTTTTTATTTTTTTTTAAGACGAAACTCGGGCTTTGCGCTTAGATTCAATACTAATATGATTTTGATTTATTTGTTTATTATAAATATTTTTTCATTGAAATTAATGGTAATGCTATATTATTATTATTATTATTATTATTATTATTATTATTATTATTATTATTATTATTATTATTATTATTATTATTATTATTATTATTATTGTTGTTGTTGTTGTTGTTGTTGTTGTTGTTGTTGTTGTTGTTGTTGTTATTGTTGTTATTATTATTAGTATTATTGTTATTATTATTATTATTATTCCGGAATAATATTAATAGTAATATTAATGTGTTCTTATGCTTAGTAACAATGATACCAAAAATGATGACAACGAAAAAATAGACTAAGAACATTCTTAATATAATAATAATAATATAATAATAATAATAATAATAATAATAATAATAATAATAATAATAATAATAATAATAATAATGATAATAATAATAATAATAATAATGTG
>NC_061097.1:51996354-52006354 GCF_015104395.2 Macrobrachium nipponense | reverse complement strand
CTACAAGGAGTATTGTTAAAGTATTGAAAATTCTGCAAGGAAGTTAAATACAAGAAAAAAATATTGAGTTCTATAAAAAGATCACTGATGTGAAAAGTTAATAGCTTTTACAGGGAGTATTTATGTCTAATAGATCAATATATTGCCTTATCTCTCTCTCTCTCTCCTCCTCTCTTTCTCTCTCTCTCTCTCTCTCTCTCTCTCTCTATGTAAGTAGCCATAACTAAAAACGAAATTGATTCTAATTGCACCTTCTTGTATGCATTTCAGAATACAATAAAAACAAATTTTCATGACATAGGTAACTTGAAAAAATGCAGTCACTTTAGATGATCCTACGATGTTATTCTACTTTCAAGAATGAATTAAGTCACCTCCTGGGATATCATTACCAAATTTCTCTACATATTCTAGAGAATGTGTAATGGAGCGTCGTTTCACCTACGAGAAGGAAATAGGTTTTCCTAATGGTTCTCCTTATTTGTTCCGGTATGATAAATGAAGTTCATTTTATCTTGGGAAATCTCGAACTTCCGACTGAAATGAGATGGCGGATAGATAGATAGATAGATAGATAGATAGATAGATAGATAGATAGATAGATAGATAGATGATGTTGATGGTTGAAGAGACTTGACAAGGTAGTTGGTCGAGCTACCAAATCAAATGGAAAAATCTGAGACTAGAATTAAATTCAGTAGGAAGAGATGTATTGTGAAGGAAGCTACTTACGTCCACCTTCAAGGCAAAGATAGATAGATAGATGGATAGATAAATAGATAGAAAGATAGATAGATAGATGATAGATAGATAGATAGATAGATAGATAGATAGATAGATAGATAGATAGATAGATAGCTCAAAATCTTGTAAGAAGTTGGCAAGACGACTGTAGAATCGACCAAACAAGTTGTAGAAATATTTAGAAATAAGAGAACTTTGTCGCAGCCATTTTGCTACATATGAATCCTCACCCTTCGGACATAAGAGAAAACACTGATTAATAGATAGAGAGATAATAGACAAATAGATTGTAGGTAAATATAATTAATTGAAGCCAGAAGGCGGAGGGTTAGCGAGGCGATTCTTGGACTGACCGAACCAGCTTTTTAATTTCGTCTGCACAAATTTAGTAGATTAAATCCTCGGTTACTTACTGTGAACGCTGGCATTATTTCACCTTCATGGCTCGTAAATTCCCTCGAGGGATAAACAGGAATGGCATCATTAGCCATTGTCCTGAAAATGATACTACCGATACAGGTAGTGATACTATTATTGCCCGTGTTTTACTATTATTATTTCTCTGAATGTGAATCAAGTCCCGTGGAATAACATTTAGCTTTGGCTGAGCCGCACCAAATATGATGAATGATTGTTGGAGTGTTAAAGGAAATGTATACATTGTCATGAATCAGTAAACGGGTAAATAATAAGAATGAAACAAGTGGAAGGAGGATATGCAGGCCATTAAAAAATGTGATTGTGTTGAAAAGTATTGCTGTATCATAATTATTATTAGTTTAGTTCAGATGTTCAAGCGAAATCGCAATGCATTACTCCCTAATACTATTCGTCTTCTGTTTTGATACATTATAATACATTTTCATTTATTTATTAGATTATTTTATTTTATTAACAAGGACCTCTTCTTTCTGTATTTCACTTTTCTTCCTCTTACTTCTTATTAATGAACACCATATTCTTTGGAAGCTTGAATTTCAAGTCAGTGGCCCCTTAGGTGGGCTTGTTCCATATGAATAGGTTTCATCTTCCGAATAATAATAATAATAATAATAATAATAATAATAATAATAATAATAATAATAATAATAATAATAATAATAATAATAATAATAATAATAAATGTTCTTATATCTTCACGGAATAAAGTTGGGAATAAGTAGAAGAGAAGTAAGTTAACCCAAAAGAGCCGAAAGAAACTGCCACTTAATTCGATGATCATGGGTGATATTGGCAAACGATATATCTAATGGTTGCGTCTTCGTCTTGTAATTTGACTATTGAATGATTGTCTATTCAGCCTTGATATGAATCTTTTAGCGCCCGGACTTACTACGGGCTGTTAAAACTGATGAGATTCAAAATGCAAGGTAGACGCCAAACTTAATATATTTTTCTGATAGTAAGTTTATCTTCCATGACTTTCTTTCTCGAAAGTAACGTGGTCATGCGGAGTTGGAAGTTCATATATATATATATATATATATATATATATATATATATATATATATATATATATATATATGTGTGTGTGTGTGTGTGTGTATACTACATATATATGTATATATACATATATATATATATATATATATATATATATATATATATATATATATATATGTGTGTGTGTGTGTGTGTGTGTGCATAATATGTATATATACATATATATATATATATATATATATATATATATATATATATATATATATATATATATTTGTATATGTTATTATATACACATTCATACTTATATATTCATGAGTGTGTGTGTGTGTGTGTGTTTGGGTTTGGGAGTGTGTAAGTGCGTGCATGATGGCGCTTTCCAACTGAAGAAGTCATGAAGACAATTTTTATAGATAAGAGGGAACTGAGAGTAAAACCGGTGATGTCGCAAAACTGCAGGAAAAAATTACGTTTTTAATATTGCTTGTACTGGTGAAGCTGCGATTTTGTAAGGTTAAACAAGAGGAAAAAATAAGACCGCTCCTTTTGGTATCTGAGAAAACGACATCACATTTTTGTTTTGTCAGGATGGAAAGTGAAAATGTATAAATGTGTTCAAACAATAATGAAGCAAGAAATAGAGAATGCTCCCATGTAAAGAACTCATGACATATATATTTTTTTAAGGGTGAGTTGACTCTTGCCAGATTTGGAAACATTGCATTAAAATAAATCCTTCTGCTAATTTACTGAGTTTAAGATGAAAAAAAAAATAAAATAAAACAGAGCAATACTGAGGAAAGGAAGAGTTTGAAACTCTGATTAAGACGAAGGTCAGGTGGGGGGTCAAGCACCTGACCTGATCTAGAACAGGTGGGTGGGTGGGGTAGGGTGGGGTGGGGGCCAGTTAAGATGATCAAGATGGGTCGGAATAACAAAGTGGATAGGAGACTTGCAAACCTATTGACTGTTAAGAAAATGGATCGGCCAATCAGATTGGATATGATTTCACTGAAAAAAAGAAAAAAATATAAATACTAAAAACGTATAAATCATTAGGATAAGACCGTCTAAGGTATATATAGGTATCGGTCCAAGATGCTAAGGATTTGTAGGGACTAAGGTCTTCTCGATCTAGGTGACATACCGCATCTATAGTCTTGACTAACAGGGTGTCCATAAAGTCCCAGTACCATTACAAGTATTTGTTAGTTGTAACGGTTCTGGGACTTTATGGACACCCTGTATGAAATGCTTGCGTTTGATAATTTGCTTAGGACGATTTCAAAAGGCGAGAGATGTGGTGATATGCTTAAGCTGTAGAGTGGTTAGCGTCGGTGCAATTTCGGACATTCGAGGTAGGTTGGTGAAAAAAATTGTGAGATATTTCGAAAGTATTAAGGGAAAGAGAGGACCTAGTAAGAGCTATCTTTGCTGGTGTACAGAAGTTTTCACTAGTTTATTAGTTAGGGAAGTGCCAGTCACCATCCTTTGATTTTTATAGATATATATTTTTCCTATGTATAAATCATAAATCAATATCTCTCTCTCTCTCTCTCTCTCTCTCTCTCTCTCTCTCTCTCTCTCTCTCATCTATATATATATATATATATATATATATATATATATATATATATATATATATATATATATATATATATATATATATATATATATATATATATATATATATATATATAGAGAGAGAGAGAGAGAGGAGAGAGAGAGAGAGAGAGAGAGAGAGATATATATATATATATATATATATATATATATATATATATATATATATATATATATATATATATATATATATATATAGATATATATATATATATATTGTTATGAAAAGAAAGTTAAATTCTCTCTCTCTCTCTCTCTCTCTCTCTCTCTCTCTCTCTCTCTCTCTCTCTCTATATATATATATATATATATATATATATATATATAATATAATCTATATAATATATATATAGATATATATATATATATATATATATATATATATATATATATATATATATATATATATATATATATATACATATATATATATATATATATATATATATATATATATATATATATATATATGTATATATATATATATATATATATATATATATATACATATATATATAACTAATAGAAGGAGCCCATAAAAGCACCAAAATATATTTCTCTCTATATATTTAGGTGTTTTTATGGGCTCCTTTTATTAGATGGAATTCTGTTATAACACAACATACCAGTCATATACATATACATATTTGCATATATATATATATATATATATATATATATATATATATATAGAGAGAGAGATAGAGAGAGAGAGAGAGAGAGAGAGAGAGAGAGAGAGAGAGAGAGAGAGAGAGAGAGAGAATTTCACTTTCTGGTGATATTCATTTCTCGTAGCTGCTACTGGGTCTGTATCTTATTATTCTCTCGTGCAAAAGAACACTGATGTGATAGCTTCATTTCTAATACAAAGTTCTTTGTTTACCGTGTTAAATCGCGTCGCCTTTCAACTGGTAATCTGGAATCATCCTCGAAAACATTGTCGAGAAGTATTCCAGGATCTTGCATACGGGAAAAGCTGACCATGTGAAATTGTTCACAGTTTACAAAAAAGAAAGAAAAAAAAAACTCCCTCCATATATATGCTCCATGTTCTTGAAAAGTGGGAGAACTTTTTTTTATTTATTTATTTTTTATGTCTTGTTTGTTTTAGTTTATATGGCGCTGTCTGAATATCTTCAAGTTCTTGGCAAAGAGGAGAAGCGTTTGGTATTATAATAATAATAAGTTCTACAGGTATTTTCAGGCGCTTGAATACCGGAAAAGTATATTTTTGGATATCCCCCCCCCAAAAAAAAACATCGCTCTCCAGATATGCCGCATACCTTTACCTAAAAAAAGGGGGAGGCGGGGAGGGCCGCGTGGGGGGGAGAAATATTTGTCCTGATTCTGCATTCAGTTTATAAAATGCTGTGCGGATTTTCTTTAGTTATTTGCTAAAGGAACAATTTTCGATTTCAAACTTTTTAGGTACACTCTAAGTTCCCGAAAAATGGTGAAAATACTCGCGACGACGCATTGGTTTTTTGTAATTTGCCTCAGTGATATGGCATGAAAATCTTCCATTGGGTCAAAATGTTAATCTTCTTTAGTCAATTACGAAACACTGTCGAGATATTCGCAAAATTCTTGCAAAAGTTATTCTTTTTTTTAGTTATTCTTATTCCAAAATCAAATTAACCTCCGCTTATGAATTTTTTTGCACAATAAATGGATTGTGGATAAAGAAAACTATTCAATAATTAATATAATGTTCCATTTACATTTTTGTCTTGAATTTTATTCATTCTTCAGGTAAAATACACATGTCCAAATTTTTTAAAATTTTCTTATGATACTAATTTAATATCCCTCAATCTTGTTTTAAGCTAAGTGGATTTTCCTGCAATTGCTCTCACCCAAACGATTAATTTTCTAAGTGTGGTTAAGATTTAACTTTACTCTTTAATCAAGAATACAATTTACTGAGGTTTTGAGGAAATATTGATTTTGCGAGTAAGAAACCCAGTATTTAACGGCTGACTTTTATGCCCGAATTCGCTCCGTTCCTTTAAGGATTTTCTCTGTAAATGATGAGACATACAGTATTACGGAAGAGGTCTGCGAAGGTAATGATATAATACCGATCACAGTTGAATGACACCGTTATTTATACCTCTTTCATCCCTGAATACTCATTCGTTCAGCTTCATACAGCTGAGTTTTGTGTGTCGACATTTTTTCAGGCGCTTTTCGTGAAATTGCTGTTGTATCAATTTTATTGCTTTTTTATTTATTTTTGTATACAGTATACACACACACACGACACAAAGATATATAAATATATATATATATATATATATATATATATATATATATATATATATATAGGTAGATAGATATATATATATATATATATGGATATATATAGATATATATAGATATATCTATAGATATATATATATATATATATATATATATATATATATATATATATATATAAATATATGATAGGTTATATTTATATATAAAATATATAGTGTATATATATATATATATATATAGTATATTATATAGTATATACTATATATATAGATATAGATATCTATATATATATCTATATATCCTATATTATATATATATATATATATATATATATATATATATATATATATATATATATATATATATATATATATATATATAGAGAGAGAGAGAGAGAGAGAGAGAGAGAGAGAGAGAGAGAGAGAGAGAGAGAGCGGTATTTTACTATTTTAATGAAATCGTTGCCATGGAACCTTGATCATCATTTCAAGGGCTCACTTTATTTCACTATCGAACACAACTTGTTGCAGATGGATTTCAAATTTTGTCATAGGTTGTATTGTCTATTCATCGCAGCAGGTCACTGAAACACGCAGTAAGGGATTTCTCGTTCGTTCTGTTATCGTGAGGCGAATATTCAGACTTTAATTCTCTCCAAAGGATAAGTCTCATAAGAATGTCTTTTGTAATATGTCTGTGGCTGAACTGAAAGGTAAATGGTATTTCAAATTTAGCGGATCTTTCATAGGTTTTGACACCTCCAAGGGTTTTAATTAATCCGATATGTATCCACCTTTGCGGAGTGTTTAGTACAAGTACATTCTATATGACCGTCAAAACATAAACAAAAGACTGTCAATATCATAAAGATAATGACCCCTGAGAAATATTAGCCCTAGATAACGACCCCAGAAAACCCTTGGGGGGGTCACTTTACCTCTCTCTCTCTCTCTCTCTCTCTCTCTCTCTCTCTCTCTCTCTCTCTCTCATTTCTGCATTTCATGAAATATGTCCAGTCTTTGGAATTATCTGATTCCCTGTTTTAGTTCATAACAATACTTCTCCTTTCCGACGGCAATACATTGTCTATTATCATCTTGATTTCGGGAAGTTGAATATAAAGAGAGTTATCTCAATCAGAAAAGGATTCCTTATGGTTTGTTATTTAATATCTTAATTGTCGTATTCTAAAGTGCCGTAATTTGGAGAAATTGGCTAGAAGAAACTTTCACTTAATATTTATATATATATTTTTTTCATCCGAAGTTAATAATACAACTAATTGTGTTTCAAATTTCTTTTTTTTTTTCTATTATTGCAGGATGCGTTTTCGATTGGCTTCCCAAAACATTTGAGAATTCATAAAACTTGTCTTCAATTGACATTGTTTCCTAGTACCTCATTATTATTATTATTATTATTATTATTATTATTATTATTATTATTATTATTATTATTATTATTATTATTATTATTATACCAAACTTTATCAAGACAACGCATAGAATCCAAATCTCGCGCCTACAAAATATGGCATTAAAACGCCAACTATAATTTGTCGCTGCTTGGTATAGCGGTTAGTGTCGTGATTGCCAATCGGATGTCGCGTGTTCGTGTCTCCCCCAGGGCGATGTAAAAATCACTGCCTCTGTATCATGATCAGTTACTACTGCAGTTTGCAGTTTGGGGTCGGCGGTGGGATGTTGAAACCAATATTCTTTGGAAGCCTGAATTTCAAGTCAATGGCTGTATTCTAACTTCGCAAGGAAACTAGAAAAGGGGTAAATCTCCAGGTACATCTGATCAGCTTACTGATATTTCCTTGTAATATCATAAGCAGTCTGTGTCGTTTAGCAGTTCCAGATCTGTAGTGCCTGTTGTCCTGTGTCATTAGGGAGTTCAAAAAATGTAATTTTCCAAAGAAATCTCAGTATACTCAGTATATTATTATTATTATTATTATTATTATTATTATTATTATTATTATTATTATTATTATTATTATTATTATTATTATTATTATATTTCAGTAGATGAAACCTATTCATATGGAACAAGCCCACCAAAGGGGCCATTGCCTTGACATCCAAGCTTCCAAAGAATATGTCGTTCATTAGGAAGAAGTAAGAGGAAGTAAAGTGAAATAAAGAAAGAAGAGATCCCGCTCATTAAAAAAGAGAGAAAAAAAGTCTTCGTATAGATCAATAGTTAAAACGTACTAGGGTAGTTAATATTCTTCCGGTGCTTGGATATATAAATCTAACGATATTATAATATAATAGAAGGCCGAAGACAAATATCTTTATCAAATCCCATTCTAAAGTTCCCAGGAAAAAGGTCCTGTAGCATATTTTTGTAAACGCTTTTATTAAACTAATAAAAAAAATTTGTATTATAGTCATTAAAGCATTGGAGAAGTGTCTTTGTAGATTTGGTGGGAATGCGTTCCTTACAGAATAACCGAGAAGAAGTTATCAATAATTGTTTTGTTCGGTTATGCCTTATGTAGTTTTCGGTCCTCGTAGAATATATTTTGTCAGGAACAACGCCTACCTTCAAAAATTGTGGTCGTCTTCGTAGTTTTGGGTCCTTCAAAAATTGTGGTCGTCTTCTATATCTATAAAAATTTAATATATTAACTGATCCATCATAGGGAAGTGATATAGTAGGAATAAAAATCTGAAACTGTGACATGAATCACGCCAGGAAAATTATTCTGTCAAGAACATTGCAAACTTTCCAGATTTGTGGTCCTCAATTGTGGTCGTCTTCTATACATACAGATTGGGATTATTTACTTACCCCTCCACCATCCATAGGAGGTGAAATTGGGAATAAAAATATTGAACTGGAATTTTGATTACGTCAAGAACATTGTATACCTTCCAGAATTGTTGTCTTCGTCTATGTACGAACTGGAATTACTAAATTCTGGGCCCACCCTACCCCCCGCCGCCCCCCTTAGGTGGCGATGCTATGAATACAGACCTTGAACCTTTCCTTAATAGTTACGTCAGAAAAAATATCCTTTCAAGAACATCATATACATTCCAGAATAGTGGTCTTCCTGTATGTGCCAATTGGAATGATCAACTTCCCCCTCCCCTCATCCTTAGGAGGTGGTATTTGGAATACAAATCTTGAACTTTGCCTATGATCACGCCAGGATAATATCCATTCTCAGACGAAAAGAACCTACTATACTCTGTTTTTTTCCATTTGTCCATCCGCCTGTGGTGGTCGTGCATGGTAGCACTGCTTCCCGGGTTTTAAATAGTTACGCTATGTGTAAGTTTTAGGTAAATAAAAGGATATCTTGGTGTACATTTGCAACTGGAAAGAGTTTTAATAATTTTATGTATGCGAATATTCGTTAATATTTGAAATAGGATATTATTTAAAGCCCGGGACGCAGTGTTACCATGCGCAAACACCACATGCGGATGGACAGATGGAAAAAAACAGAGCATAGTAATATGTTAGTTGTTTACGAAACTCAGACGCTGCTGTCCACCTTCGGTTTAATGGTATTACTGGTGTTTTGTTACTCGTTTTGTACAGTGATAGTAGCACTAGGCGTAGGAAAAGAATGGGTCTACCTGCGTATTTCTACACTGTTTCGCCGTGTTTAGCCCTAACCCATCGGGGGTCAAATGTCCCTAAAGTAGCACCAAGGGTTGTTGATGTTTGAGATTAAGCTGGCCTTGTGCCAGCCTCGGCTATCAAATGTGGTAAAATGCACCTAGGGACATGATCTCCCGAGAAGCTAGTCTAACTAAACACGGCGAAACAGTGTAGAAACACGCAGGTAGACCTCCTACTAAAGTAACACCAAAGAATGTCGTCTCATGGCATTCTTTTGAATTCAATTAGGGACTGAGAACGAAGCGATTAGAAATTCTAAGTTAGATAAGCTCTGTTGAATCAT
>NC_061097.1:51981354-51988854 GCF_015104395.2 Macrobrachium nipponense | reverse complement strand
TTCAAAGTTTTCTTCTTCCAGTACGCTATAAAAAGAAAAATGCAACTTGATATAATCAGGAATTTATTGAACGGATAAAATTATTCAGATTTTCCTGGATGTCTTGCCTTATAATTTTTCACTCTTCCCTAAGTTACATTTTAAGAAATGGGTAATGTATCCCTTAAAACAGAGTATCTCGTCTTCTTATTACCATCCGTAACTTCTTTGCAAATGAATAAATAAGTTCTTAATATTTGTATCTACTGATGATTTCTTGTTATATTTTTATTATCTTTTTTCAAAATTAAATCGAGATTTAATTCCAATTTTTAGTATCTAATTTCAATTTTTATATTCAATAACACGCGGTATTCTATAGGTGACATCTATAGTGAATACTAGCATTCGTCTATACTCGAGTTTCATCTGTAACTACAGCTTTGTTGAAACTGATCTCGAAACGAACATCTGAGTCATTATTTCTTAAAAAAAAATCTACATTGGGATTTAACTTTCACTTCGTCAGTGGCTGTGGAATTAAGCCCTTCTTAATATTTCTCACCACAAAATATACACTTTGAATTTCACTTTTTGCAATGAGTGCTTGATTAATCTGTAATATTCGCCTTTTCCACTAAGTGTAGACATCGACATTCGTCGCATGCAATGATTCCCTCTTCTGCAAGAAATGAGCAGAAATCAGTTCTTCTTTATTCATGGATCAAGCTTTTTCCTAAGCAATCTTCCTTGAATTAAGATATCATATCTCATTATCTCTCACATTCTTTGAATCTCTCTCTCACATTTTAATCAGATTTTTTTGAATTTTGATTTACAGCCAGATCTCATTATTTGCATATGCTTAGACATTTGCTTTCTTTTTTTTTTTTGAAGTACAGCCAGATCCCATTATCTGTATATGCTTAGACATTTGCTTTCTTTTAGAATTTCCTTAATTCCTCTATCATCTTCTCTTTCCCCATACATATGCTACCCTAAACGCTACCATATTCTTGGATTTATTTCTGATTCCAGTCAGCCATAATCATGAAAGCTCATTAATATCCTTGAAATTCGGTGTCATTCAATATCATTGCAATGTTCTTCCAAAATTTAAAAAGGTCTCAGCGAAACTGCATTTATTATTGAGGTCACTTGTCGAAACAGTAAACCAAGATTGCTAACGTGTCAGAGGTCACTACTGCATAAGCTTCAGTTAGGTCCAGACGGTCTGAAATCACTTGTTTATCGCGTGGTAATATTCAGTACATGTCAGAGTCTTTTAAAATTGAGAAAGTTCTTACATGGAAATCAGAAATTTGAAATTGAGTAACAATAATCGATGCCAGATGACAGATGTCATCGTATGCTTGCGATTTTAAATTTTGGGTGTTTCATTATCGGTTATACTTGTTTGAAGAATTATTCTCCGTTCATCATACCACTAACTTTCAATATATTTATCCAAAAGACGCGTCAGCTTATTAGAGTTATGTGAAATTATTAGATATCTAATTTCTTAGCCTCTAAGCAGGATTTCCCGTCACTGACATTACACTATAACAAAGATTTACTTCAGTTTCCATTTACGTAATGTATAAAACTTATTGGTAAAAACAGATGTTTATTGCTTTATGATACAGTGAATATAGCATTTTGTGATATAGAACTTAACTTGGTATCTGTATTCAGTATAATTGTATTATCATGAGTGCTTCGCTTTATTTTGTGTCAGGTGTGTATCTATGTATTATATATATATTTATATATATAGGTGTGTGTGTATAGATATGTACATATATATGTATATGCAATATAAAAGCACCGTATCGTGCTTCTCAGTCATCAGTAGAAGGATCCAAAGTAATATTCTTGTTTATTCAGACGAAATATATCTGTGCAAAAATTTACAAAGATTAATCTTTGCTAATATTTCCACAGATAAATTTCGTCTCGATAAACAAGAATATTACTGTGGACCCTTCTACTGATATATAATATATATATATTATATTTTAATTATATCTTATATATATATATATTATATATTAATATAATATATATCAAATAGAAGAGATGAGAGAGAGAGAGAGAGAGAAAGAGAGTAGGAGAGGAATAGAGGAGAGGAGAGATATATATATATATATTATATATATTATATTATATATATATTTAGATATATATAGAAATAATATAATATTTATATTATAATTATATAAATTAGATATAAGAAAAAATTAATTCAGAGATAGAGAGAGAGAGAGAGAGAGAGAGAGAGAGAAGAGAGAGAGAGAGAGAGAGAAAAACTATTATATATAATATATATAATTTAATATTAATATTATTATAATATAATATATATATTATATATAAGTATATATATATATATATTATATAAGAGAGAGAGAGAGAGAGAGAGAGAGAGAGAGAGAGAGAGAGAGAGAGAGAGAGAGTTCTTTTCATGTATATAGTCTGGGATTGGAGGCCAAAACTTCTCTGAAGTCAGCTATCTGATGGCCTTAATCTGCTGTTTTTTCAGAATTCAGGATATCCAAGTCCTTAATAATGCAGAATTTAGTGTTATTGGTATTTATATCTTCAGATTCTTAGAATTCACATTTTGGAACACCACTTAGTTTGGTAAGTATTCTCTCACGGTGAAATCTCTTGGTGACATTAGTGCGATACTGTAGAAGATGCTATTAGGTATATCCACGATACGATTGTTAATGTCTGCTAAGGATGTCCATAAATGTCGTTTCAATGAAGGAGTCGCTTTCCTTTCATTTCCTATGGATTTATATCACTTCATAGTTTTTCTCAAGCTTTCCATCATGCCAATGAACATGTCTCGTCTAATGATTAATTCCAAATAGCGCACATTTTTGATACGTATTCTGACGATATTGATGAAAAAAAAAAAAAACTTTCTCTACAAGTGGCTTGTTTCTCTAGATTTCAAGATTCCAGTTTTTAGTGAGGTTAATCCAAGATTCCAAATTTCAATTAGATTAATCCAAGATTCCAAGCTTCCAGTTTTCAATGCGATTAATCCAAGATTCCAAATTTTAATGAGATTAATCCAAGCTTCCAAATATCAATGGTATTAATCGATGATTCCAAGATTCCAAATTTCAATGAGATTAATCCAAAGTAGGTCATGTTTTTTTGGACTGGTGTGAAGTTTATCTAGTCTATGCTATGTTTTGCTCCCCCAACTTAAATAAATTTCCTGTAAGACAAGTGACCTTTTGAAGGAATCCACTGAACTTCATCCAAGACTGACTGGTGTTCTTTTTCATGAATCAATAGGTAGTTTACTTTATTCACTTCATCGAAGACTGGTTGGGTTTCTTTATCGTGAATCATTTGGTAATTTACTTTATACACTTCATTCAAGACTTGACTGGTCGTCTTCTTCATGAATCAGGTGATAGTTTACACTATTCACGTCATCCAAGACTGGTTTTTCTCGTGAATTAGTTTGTAATTCACTTTATTCAGTTCATCCAAGGTTGAACGGTCGTCTTCTTTTTCGTGAATCAGTTGGTAATTCAATTTATCCGCTTCTTCAAAGACCGATTGGTCTAATTTTTTCATGAATTAATCGGTAATTTACTTTATTCGCTTTTCAGCTACACTTGCTCTCCGAAACAGATGTGTTTTCCTGTCCACGAAGTCGTATCATTTAATTGTTTCTTTCATATCAGCATTGGGGCATCTCTGATTCTCCTACAAGCCTATCATTCCTGTCATAGGATTCATCTTTTTACTGCCCAGCTTGACATATTCCTCAGCTGATTTATACTGATAAATCTACACATATACCATAAAAATGGTTATGGTTAAGACTATCCTTTCATTATCATAAATTTTCTGACATATCATTAAGCATTTCTATGTCGAAAATATATGATTTCCTTGGCATTACTCTAGCATTTCTAGAGAATGAATTTTATGACTTAATTATTAGCACGATTAAGATCTCACATCAGGAAGATTAAATGAAGATGCCGGCACAAGAAAATGTTTTTCGAAGGCACACTGTTGTCAATGGATTTTGACGATAAAGACTTCATCGAATGAAACTTCGTACATTGGAAGTTCTTCAAACTTTCGCCTTTTCCATTGTTCAAATGCCATTTTTCACTTTCTTAACTTCTTAAGATTTTATATTTGTATCCAAACTCTTTGATATAATCATTTGCCAAACTTAGATTCCCGTTCAAATTAAATCATCCTAATATTTAAGTCAGTGTCGTCGGCGTTTATTCTCGTTCGTTTTTATCTTTTTCTTAAGATTCTTTGGATAGCTGTTCGGCTGTACTTCGGTACTGGAAGTGACCGTGATAACCTGCTTTCTCTTCCATATAAGGTGGATTGTGTGTAAAGATTCGCTAGCGTTTAAAGCATCCTTATCCTATGATACATTCATTTGTATTCCACGATTTTCAAGAAATGCCGAATAGAGAAAACATTCCTGCACAGTATGATTCAGAAGATGATTATGATTGTAACCAAAATGTTTTCTTTTTGATCGGCTGTCAACTACGATCGCCATATTCTCGTGCTGAAAATAAGTGATCTTTCTTAGATAGTGACCCCCAGCAAAGTTCGGGGGTTCGTTATCTAGGACTGATACTTATCTTTATGCTATATACAGTCTTATGTTCATGTTTTTGCGGTCATCCCCAACTTGCATGTACTAAACAAGCCGCAAAGGTGGATACATACCGGACTAAAAAACCATTGGGATTCACTATCTAGGAAAGATCCAGATTAGCAGTGTCTCCATTTACCAACTCCTCAATCAAGAACGTCTATACCAGTTTGAGAATTTTGTGTAACTCTTGGCTTCTTCTTTGACTCGTGCGCAGTATTTACCGCGAATTTATTCTTTATCCACCTGAATACACACGGGACATGACATGGCTCTGAACTTCTTCCTGAGAATAATCCCAAGATTTGGTTATTAGTGTCAGCAGCGGTAAATGCTGTTCGGGTTTATGACTAAATGCCATCTTATAAGATTTGGTATTCCTTTCGGTTCTAGACGCGTGCGAGGCTATCCCTTCATCACCAGCCCTGGGAAGCATTACTTTATCAATTACGTTGTTCAAAGGCATGAAGATTAATTAGGGTGATCGCCTCTCTCTCTCTCTCTCTCTCTCTCTCTCTCTCTCTCTCTCTCTCTCTCTCTCTCTCGCTGCAAATCTATTTGCATTAATTCGCGTATAAGATGTTGTCTCTTGATTCAGTCAGCGAGATCCTGATTAATCCCAGGCATGAGGAATATGTCAATCTCGTGCAATTTCTATTTCATACTCTATTACTGATGATCAGTCTGCTGACATGTAGGGACAGTGCAGTGAAATTACCGCTGGTTAAGAGCGATGATTCTTGAATTATATTTTATGACAGGTACTACTTGCGACATGCTGCACCTACTGTGTAATTAGTTGATTGGTTGAAAAGGATGTTTTGGGCTTTAAAAATGGCTGGGTCGTAAAGCCTGAACTATGAAGAAAATGACCTGACATTCTCTTTTGACAGAATATACCTCATAAGGATCTGACGATTCTCTCCTACCTCTGACATTAAAATGATTTGTTAATTCTTAACCTTACTAAAACCGTGACCTCGCTGATATGTGTTTTTTTTCCTCACTACCAGCATCCATACGAGTTCAAGACGTATTTTTCAATGATTATAGAGTGGACAGAGTTTTCCAATCAAGATTATCAGGCTCAGATCATCCTTAATGTATTTACGTCAGTGAATTCTGTGCTATTGAGTGTCAATAGCCAATAGTTCCCAGTTATTTAAAGATTCTATCTTCAAAATTATATTTTGATGGTTATTTCTTGGACCTTTTCATGAGTCTCACCCATGTATGGTCCAACACATTTCTTGACATCTTTGCCAGGTCTCAATATTGGGCATTGTATTTGAGGTGCCAGGGTTATAAGGTATATCGTTTACTGTCTTGATGTGAAATCTGATATATAAATTATGTACAAACTATATGTACGTATATGTATGTATATATATATATATATAATATATATATATATATATATATGGTATATATATATTATATATATGTATATATATATATATATATAGTATATATATAATATATATGTATATATATATAATATATATATATATATATGCCACGAAGGAAAATAAACGCAGGAGTACTGCGAGACCTTTCGACGTTATAATAAAGCCCACAAAAAGTTTTATATTGTAAGTAACACGCAGAAAGAAAATTCTAAGAACATTCTCAGTTTGCATTATTTTAACGGATTTGAAACCATTAAATCATTGTTAAAAGCTTTTAATGTCAACCTTGTTTTTTCCTATAATAACACACTAAAAGGAATGTTAATAAAAAAATGGCCCCAGAAAAGCAACAACATAATATATAAAATTCCATGTATGGATTGTCCCTCATTTTATCTCGGACAGTCTAGCAAGGGCCTAGAAGTAAGGCTAAGCCAGCATAAATATTCTGTAAAAACTGGGCAAGCATCTAATGCAATATTCATTCATTTAAGTGAAAACAACCACCGAATAAATTGGGTTGGGAGTTCAGTAATTACAACGTCAAGAGATGTCTTATCACGAAATCTTTTAGAGTCTGCTTTAATGCAACTTATTTTTCATTGTAATTTCAATGTTAGTCCTGGCCTTTTTCATTTAGACCCTTGTATTTGTAACATGTTTAAGAATGACCTCAAAGATATAATTACAGACTTAAATAAAAATTAGTTGCCTTAGAGTTATCTTCGTTGTAATGTTTGTCTGACATGTATTGTGAATATATATTGTGAATATGGTTTTGTTTACCAAAGTTCTGAATAGCTGTCACTTATAATCCTTTAATTTTCTTGTCCTTGTATTTGAGATGATTGTCTTAAACTTTTAATTGCACCCATTGTTTATGCTTGTTTGGGAAGGTTACTCATCTTCCAGGTGTGTCGGATTCTAGGTACTAATCTCTCTATAATCCCTATCTGTCAGTTATACGAATCTTCTTGTATTGTCTTATTCCATGTATGTCAGTTTCTGCTTAGTAAAGGACGTTTAACTTCGAAAGGTCTATCTTTATTTATGGATTTATCACGTTCCTAACTTTCGTGATTCAGTTACACATACATATATATATATATATATATATATATATATATATATATAATATATATATATATATATATATATATATATATATATATGTGTGTGTGTGTGTATATAGATGTATATATATATATATATATATATATATATATATATATATATATATATATATATATATATATATATATATATATATATATATATATATATATATATATATATATATATATATATATATAGCTTTTATATAACATATTTACGGTCATCATCACTACTCACTACTGTTTGCCCAATATTCATAAAAAAAATTATGCAGAAAGTGTCTTCATGCATAAGTGATGAAGACTTTCAATTAAAATTCTTAACGAAAGCGTC
>NC_061097.1:51973854-51976354 GCF_015104395.2 Macrobrachium nipponense | reverse complement strand
GATTATGAGTTCATGCCCCAAGGCTCATTGGTGTTGAGCTAATCCAGAGGCACAGGTGAGTATGGTGACGTTCCCTTCACTATCATGAATCATTTACAGTGCCATGAGATGGTGTTGTGTCCGTTCACCTGAGAACCGCTACCTTTTAGTTTAGTGTATTTATCTGCTTATTATTCTATTTTTTTCTATTCTTTCTTTCTTGATAAGTGGGGACCTTTTCTTTCTGTAGTTCCCTTTACTTCCTCTTACTTCTTCCCAATGAACGCCATAATTCTTTGGAATCTTGACTTTCAATTCAGTGGCCCCCTTGGTGGGCTTGTTCCATATGAATAGGTCTCATCTACTGAATAATAATAATAATAATAATAATAATAATAATAATAATAATAATAATAATAATAATATTTCACCCTCCAAAAATAAG
Source organism: Macrobrachium nipponense (assembly GCF_015104395.2). Taxonomy (NCBI): domain Eukaryota; kingdom Metazoa; phylum Arthropoda; class Malacostraca; order Decapoda; family Palaemonidae; genus Macrobrachium; species Macrobrachium nipponense. The sequence continues at coordinate 51,975,930 of NC_061097.1, read as the reverse complement.
ATAATACCTCTTCCTTTATCTTTGATTCAGCAGTTACAGGAGGGACTTTACAGTTATAGTATTAGTAGTAATATATATATATTATATATATATATATATATATATATATAGTATATATATGTGTGTGTGTGTGTGTTTGTGTGTGTGTGCGCGCTTGCGCATGCAGGAACCATGTCGTTAATACAACAGACGGTTGGAAACAGAAATCCAATTTTTCATCTGGAAAGGAGAGAGAGAGAGAGAGAGCCAGCCAAATCGGGGGAGAGCGCCCCCCCCCCCCCCCCCCCCCCCCCCCCCCCCCCCCCCCCCCCCCCCCCCCCGTCCCTGGCCATAAGGCAAGAGCAAGAGCAATAAAATATCAGCGGGAAACATAACATCGCCGTATTGAGAGGAAGACCATAAAGCAGAATCAATAAATGCTATATAAGCCCGGAGAGCAACTAACGACTTACTCGACGGACCAACTTCTATCTATTGGTATACAACGTCCATAGCGCACCGGGCTAATTGCAGGTGGGCCTGTTACAAAATACATTTATTGGCGCGGAGGTAATTAGCATTAAAAGTGATGCTGACTCTGCTCTTCACGTGATTATGGAAGGCACACACACACCAGCCTGGCATTAACGTCAGAACCACCATTTTGGGAATATTTCGGAATCCTGCCACCAACACCGCCACAACAACTGCTGCTGCTGCTGCTGCTGCTGCAAGAACAACAGCAAAAATAACAGCAAAAACAGCCGCAGTGACAATGACAACAGCAATGAAATCTGCTTGGAGCCACGCACTTTTGTCTTCCTAATTTCGCTTTTTTTTTTTTTTTTTTTTTTTTTTTTATAAAGTTCCCTTGTTGGTAATTTTTGCTGTTCATGGTTTAATTACTGAAATGCCTTTCATACTTATTAGAACGTTTAATAATAGTTCTCTGTGTATGTATGAGTTTTGGACATGAATTGGTGTGTGTGTGTGTATGTGTGTGTGTGTGTGTGTTGCCATGAAAGAGGGAGGCAAAGATGGGGAGGCTGAGTTTGGGAGGTCGGGTGTGTGTTGAGGGGGCTGAGAGGGTGAGGGGGGGGGGGGAGGGAGGGGTGAGAGCACTTCATCTAATCAGGAAATTGATTTGCAAGTGCAGTGAATGCAGTGGCAAAAGTTTATTTTTAGTTTTCTAATTCGGCAACTTTCTCTTTGGGTAGTTTAGTGAGATAATGGATAAAATAAAATAAAAAATAAAAGCAAAATGCAACCATTGTCATGCCCTTTTTAATCAGGAATTATTCAAATTTAGAGTTATTTCTCATATTCATTGTGATTTCATCCTTCATACAGTTTTCGTTTTGAGTCAGTCCATATTTCATGGTAATGAAAAGCCTAAACCAGTAAGATGCTGATTCTTTCTTAAGATTTGTGTGTAAGCAGTAACTGAGGTTTGCCTACAAGTAACATTCGTATCTGGTGACAGATCTTGAAATTATTCCTTAGCATAACAGCATCAAGCTGAAGCTCCCTGGCCCATACACAGGAATAATTAACAGATCGCTTGAGCTCTAGTTGAGTCGAAACCGAAACGTTTTAAACGTTTGCATTCTGAAAAATAGATCCAGCACTCAATCCCTTCAAGTAATTTGTCTAATGAAATTATATGAAAATGATATAGTGTGTAGAATATTCCAGCCTGAAGCTCATTATTTCACTGCCAGGGATTACAGGGCCTCATGAATATTTAGCGATTGGAAAGCACGCCCTGCTCTTTTTTTTACGAGGAATTGTTTAGGCAATTTCGTTAAGATTCGCGAGAAAATTCAATTTATCAAAGAGAGCCTGAATGACAGCATTGATTCTGCTCCGCTATGTTCGTTGGAGGCGTCGCAGGTCCTGGGGTCTTTGCTCACTATCTACTGATCCCTTTTGTTCCAGAAACGTGTGTAATATAATAATAACTAATAATAATAATAATAATAATAATAATAATAATAATAATAATAATAATAATAATAATAATAATAATAATAATAATAATAATAATCCTGACTTTTATTGACAATAATGGCAGAATTTACAGAATTGGTTTTATAC
>NC_061097.1:51943854-51966354 GCF_015104395.2 Macrobrachium nipponense | reverse complement strand
ACGCAGTGGTACCTACAAATTGTTACAATCTAAATTATCCAAAAGCTATAATAATGTTTGAATAAATTAGTTCTGAAATATGACAAAAGATATCTCAAAGGAAAAAAATATTCCTAAGCAATTCTGAAATGCAGAAGATTATTTGAATTAAAGACACAAACAAAGAAGAAGAAGGCAAGGCTTCAAAGTTACAAGGAAAAACCAAAAGATATTAATGTATAAAAATTCCAAAGAAAAATTTTGAAAAAAAAAACGGAAAGCAACGGAAATTCTAGTGAGTTAAAGACAAAAAAAAAGGATGGGGGGCTGGGGGCGAAGGTTTCAAAGTTACAAGGAGAAACAAAAGATATTAATGTTAAAGAAAAAGATTCCAAAGAAAAATCTTGAAAAGAAAACAGAAAGGAGCAGAAATTAAAGCGAATTAAAGACAAAAAAAGAAGAAGAAGAAGGTAAGGCTTCAAAGTTACAAGGAGGAACAAAAGATATTAATGTAAAAAGAAAGATTCCAAAGGAAAGAAAATCTTGAAGAGAAAGCGGAAAGGAACGGAAATTAAAGTAAATTAAAGACAAAAAAAAAGAAGGCAAGGCTTTAAAGATACAAGGAGAAACAAAAGATATCAATGTTAAAGATAAAGATTCCAGAGATAAATCTTGAAAAAAAAACCGGAAAGGAAGACAAAAAAGAAAAAAAAGAAAAAGGCAAGGCTTCAAAGTTACAAGGAGTAACAAAAGATATTAATGCAAAAAAAAAATCCAAAGGAAAAAAAAATATCATGAAAAGAAAACGCGCTAAATGTCCAAGACGCCTTGAAAAGGGGAGGAAGAAGAAGAAGAAGAAGAAGAGGAAGAAGAAGAAGAAGAGCAAGAAAAAGAGGGAGAAAGTGCGTTGACCACAAGGGACCCTCTAAACAATCGCAGTTCGAGTCCCACAGCAGAGGGCGAGCGAGGGTGTGTTGTGCAGGAGAGAGAGAGAGAGAGAGAGAGAGAGAGAGAGAGAGAGAGAGAGAGGTCATTCAGGGAGAGAGTGATAGGGTGAGAATCACGTGGAACAGGAGAAGGAATAAAATAGTGAGTGATGGTTGCATTGATAGCCGAAGGGGAGACTGGGAAAAGCATCCAGAAACATGAATAAACGTTTGGTCAGGTGCACAAACCGAGAATAGAATAAATACGGAAATGGAGAGAGAGAGAGAGAGAGAGAGAGAGAGAGAGAGAGAGAGATGACTGATTCACAGGTGATTGGGGGGGATCATATTCGCAGAAGAAAACTTCGACTTGTTGCTAATGAATGGGTTTTAGCTGCAGCCAGAGATTGATATGGAATGAGGTAAAGAAAATATCACAGAGAACAGATTTAGTAATTACATTCTCAAAGATGAGGTGAAGGGGTAATCGTAATAGTAATTTTAAAACAGACCTCAGGTAATTACTGTTAAAACACAGTCCTCCCAGACTATGTCATGCTATTGGAACATTACATTAATATCTATTTAGCCAATTTATTAATTTATTTTTTTTAAGTAAGTGGTATCTCTTCATTCTATATTTACCTTTACTTCCTCTTACTTTCTCTAATGAACGCAATATTCTTTGGAAGCTTGAAATTCAAGTCAATGGCCCCTGTAGTGGGTTTGTTCCATATAAATAGTAGTCATCCACTGAATAATAATAATGATAATAATAGGGAAAAACTCTCTATCACGAGAGTATATATAATGTTCTAAAGGGTCCACAATAATACAAAGTGTGAAAAGTCTGTGTATAATTTTGAAGACTTTACAGAAAGCTTTCGAACCCTTCCCTGGGCCGGTTCATCTTCAGTCCAAAGATGAACCCAAGGGAAGGGTTCGAAAGCTTTCTGTAGTCTTCAAAATTATCACAGACTTTTCAACACTTGTATTATTGTGGACCCTTTAGAACAATGATAATAATAATAATAATAATAATAATGACAATATGTTTTGTTAAAGATCCTGCCATCCTCCTTAACAAAACATGTTTGAGAGAGGGCCTCCTACTTTCATATAATAATAATGATAATAATAATAATAAAGGCTAACCAGAGAATGGTAATATATCTAGGCTAATAACGGAGATACATCTGAGGCTAATGAGAGTAAAAGAACTACGCTAATTGGTGGAATTGGCAACACGAGTTTCAAGAAAGAAGTCAAGTCATCACGATAATTCAGTCGGATTAGCAATTGCACATATTAGTGTGGTAAAAGAAAAGAGACTAAGTTTGCTCAGGCAAATAGGAGTGAAAACAGGATGATAGCGAATTGAGTAAGCAACTATCTTTTGAAGAATAAGGGAAAGAAATAAAGTTGATAACTGGGCTTTGCAGCTTAGCAATTGCACATATTAAGTGTGGTAAAGAAACGAGACAAGTCTGCTCAGGCAAATAGGGGTGAAGACGAGTATGATAACGAATTGAATAAACAACTATCTTTTTGCAGAATAAGGAATAGAAATAAAGTTGATAACTGGACTTTGCAGCTTTCTTCTTCTTCCTGTATTATGGTTTAGAAAAGAAATGCACCTACCTGAGGTAAATAAGAGTCAAGGAAAAGGAAAGAGAATCAGTGAGAAGCATGAATTCATCACCGGTCACCTCCAGGCGAGGGAGCAGAAGACGTGGAAGAGGAAGTGAATGAAATGAGTGAATCGTAAAATAATCAAGAAAAGGGGAGTCAGAGAGAGACAGACAGACAGAGAGAGAGAGAGAGAGAGAGAGAGAGAGCAAGACGTGGCACCCCTTTCCCTAATGAGATGTAAATTACATCAGATTATAATATGGTATAGATAATGGTTATGAGGAAGAGGAAAAAAGAGTAATTAAGGAAGGGGAATCAGAGAAGGGTGAGACAGCAACAGGTAAATGAGTCATTTGTTTCATAATGTATTACATTCTGCACCGCAAATATACAGTGTATATATACACACACACTTACTGCATTTATTCCAAGGTTGTTTTCATGACGCGTGATGGGTGTTCTTGGAATGGTAATGGAGGTCAGGAATGCATGTGTGGGAATATGAAGGTATACAATATTCGAATAATATATATAGTATATATATATACTATATACTATATATATATATCTATATATATTATATATATTATTATAAAGGGGAGAGAGAGAAAGAGGGAGGCATGTAGGGAAATATCTGTTCTTCTTACCTATAATCTTTTATTTTCTATATACTTTACTAAGCTCTCTCTCTCTCTCTCTCTCTCTCTCTCTCTCTCTCTCTCTTTATATGAAGAGAGAGAGAGAGAGAGAGTATGTAGAAAATAAAACTCTCTCTCTCTCTCTCTCTCTCTCTCTCTCCATATAAAGAGAGAGAGAGGAGAGAGAGAGAGAATATAGTGTTCACCTTAAGTAATCCAAATTTTTCAACCACGTAAGGTGTCATATAGAAAAAGGACATGATGGAAATTTTAGTACCTTAGTCTCCCAATGTAAGATAATCGGATATCTCTCCTTAATGATGATTTGAATAACTGAAATTCAGAGGAAATTATCATGTATCTTCTCATTTGTTAAGGGGTGCAAAATAATTGCTCAAAGGTCGATTTTGCAAGACAAGTTGTATTACGATAACTAAAGTAGATTAATTTTTATATAAAAATGTCTCCTGTGTAAGTGTGACAATCAAAGTAAGACTGTTGTGTTAAAATTGTGCTTGCGTAGTTTCAAAATGCTTACGAATCCTGGTAATTTTAATCGTGACTTATGACGCATGTTTATGGCTTTATAATAGAGGTATAAATCTAAGATTGTGGACGTACTTAAGTTACAAGAAGCACCATTGGACGACTGTAGAAATTCATTAAGTTATGATACTTCAGAAGAGCCATTTTTAACTACATCGGGGGAGAGAATATACAACTTAGAAACGTACCTTAGAAATTAAAAAAATAAATAAATAAAAACAAAAGAAAACTATGAAAACCAAACTAGGGGACGAAGCATTGCACATAATAAGATTTTGATTGGAGAGGCACATTTCGTTTTCTGCATCAAAGTCTTGTTATCAGCATCCAATAGCTTCATAAAATCTTTTTTTTATATATATATTTTTTTTGGGGGGGCGTCCCGCCTACATCAACTTCAGTTAATGCTGTTACAAAAATCCTCAATAGCCCAGGAGATTTGTGAAAATTGCTAATAGTCTCTCCAATTTCTCCCTTTATACCCTCCTCTCTCTCTCTCTCTCTCTCTCTCTCCTCTCTCTCTCTCTCTCTCTCTCTTCTTTTCTTTTATTTATTTTCTTTTCCCATAATTTGCCAGGCATGGCTATTCTCATATTCGTTTTGGACTCTGGTTATTTTGTTTGTGTGTGTGTGTATGTGTGTGTGTGTGTGTGTGTGTGTACGCTCTTACAACTATGTACATTGTGCATGTTTGTGGGCACATGTAATGCTTAGTTTTGTGGGAAAAATTATGGTTTCTATGTATATCCTGTTAGCATCTGGTTTGGACCAATTTTTTAAGATGTTAGACAATCGTGAATTGACTGTGATTAATAATATCTTTTGGTTCTTGGAAGGAAGCTATGACATGTCTTAACATAATTGGTCTTCATAAATTGCAAATATAGTTCCTTCCGTTTTTTTTTTTCAAATTACGACCAAGTATGAAATAGATCTACCTAATTTTAGAGCAGGAAATGAAATTCCAGAATTTTGGAGTTTGGGTTGGAGTTGCAAATGTTTGACTATCATTATATATATATATATATATATATATATATATATATATATATATATATCTATATCTATATCTATATATATATACTATATATATATATATATATATATGTATATATATATATATCTATATATATATATATATATATATATATATATATATATATATATATATAGATATAGATATAGATATATATATCTATATATATATATATATATATATATATATATATATAGATAGATATATCTATATCTATATCTGTCTATCCATACATATATATATATTATATATATTATATATATATATATATATATATATATATATATATATACATATATATATATATATATATTATATATATATATTATTATATGTTAGTGGTTAGGAAGATCTTCTCAAAAGAAGGACCTAGTTTATTTTGTAAGGAATTTGAAAGACTCTGCTAGATGAGTTCAACCCAATCGCTCTTGGTAGTTGGTGGCATGTGTTGCATGGTGGATCGTAGAGCTATTATAATTTATCTAGAGAGAGAGAGAGGAGAGAGAGATAGAGAGAGAGAGAGATAGAGCGAGAGCAGCAGCAGCATCAGCAGCAAAAATATTCGAACCTACAGCAATGAAGAATGACCATAGGCTGCCGCGCCCCCCCCCCCCCCCTTCAGCCTCTTCCTTGGTTCCTGCTGTGTAATCACAGCATAGTTCAAAGGTAATATTAACTTGCAAACAACTTTGAACGTCGAGTTCAGAGGCACCCTGGCATTCCTCTACCATCCCCCTTCATCCCGCGCGGAAGATATAGGTGGCACTCCTTGTGCCATGTTTGACATCATAATCTTCTGGCATTAATATCTATTTGTTCAGTGTCTTAACGCAGCAGTGAGTCTTCGGGCATTAACATTTTCTCATTGGGTATCAAAATGCACGAACCGGTATTTTATGCAAAGCATTCCTGTTCGTGAATTATTTGGCCGAAGAAATGAATTTCAATTCGTTCAGGGTTCAAGAAGTCATCGTTGTTAAATGAGATTCTTGAACCTTCAATTGTGATTTTGTATCTGATCAGTGTATACATATGTAACTGTATGTATATAATATATATATATATATATAGTATATATATATATATATATATATATATATATATATATATATATATGAATAATTTATCACATCACCGTGATTCATGTAAATCATTCGAGCTACAAATGTCCTTTAATATTAAAGGACATTTGTAGCTCGAATGATATATATATATATATATATATATATATATATATATATATATATATATATATATATATATATATATATATGTCTGTGTCTAAGTGAATATATGTGAGTGAATGTTAGCATTTTCTCAGTCATTAGCTGAAAGGACTTCTTATAAGTTTCAGCCCTAAGCCAGCGTGTGTGTGTACCTTGCACCTCGCGAACCCCTAACATTTTTTTTTTCATTTTTGCGCTTCAGTATTGTTTCATTTTGCCACTGAGAAACCTTTGGATGCAGTGTTGAACGCGTCTTTTCTTTGTATTTCTTTTTTCAACACCCTGCAAGAGGTATCTCTGCTTTTTGTTATTATTACTATTGTTATTATTATTTCTTTTTTGGTGGGGGTGGGGGGGTTTATCACAGTCCTCCAATTCGACTGGGTGGTATTTATAGTGCGGGGTTCCGGGTTGCATCCTGCCTCCTTAGGAGTCCATCACTTTTCTTACTAATGCGCCGTTTCTAGGATCACACTCTTCTGCATCAGTCCTGGAGCTATTTCAGCCTCTAGTTTTTCTAGATTCCTTTTCAGGGATCTTGGGATCGTGCCTAATATTCCTATTATTTTATTATTATTATTATTATTATTATTATTATTATTATTATTATTATTATTATTATTATTATTATATTTGACTGACTGCCCTTTGCAATGAGTTATTACTTCTCGAAGTAACCTAGATATCTTTACCTTTAGATGTTTATTATATCTATAAATATACCGTTTTGAAGAGAGTGGTCTGACAGAATTAAAATTTGAAGGAATTCATTGATGCAGAAGGCAGTGGAGAAGTCGTCCTCCACGATACGAGAATGAAAATGATTAATATATATATACATACATACATCCATAAATACATACACACACGTGGAGAAAACCGGCATCTAATCACAAGCTTGCAATTAATGTCATTTATCAATCTCTGGTGTTTCAAATGACTGTCAGCTAAGTTTTGTTTCACAGAACAAGGACCTTGTCTTCTGTTTTGTTTACATTATTTCGTATAGAAATGTCTCAGTCTTCGTTCTCTCTCTCTCTCTCTCTCTCTCTCTCTCTCTCTGTTGCTGCGGCGTGAAAACAACGCTTTATCATGTGAAACAGTTTAACAATAATCTTTGTGTTTTTGTCTTTCCAAACTCGTTTTCTAAAGCACATTTACACTGCGAATCAATGCGAATGAAAACAGTATTACTTTGTACTCAGTTAACGTTTGAAATTTTCTGTGTGAGTAAAGAAAAAAAAAACTGTAATCTGAAAGTTGAGATTCTCTCCTCGAATTATTAAGAAATTTTGGAGTTTTGTCACAACAGTTAGGACCTCTAGTCTTTTGTACTAGTTGAATGTATCGTGTATCCTTTGGAAATTTCAAATGTATTTTACCAAAACTCTTTATACAATCAGAAGTTCAAGCGAAAATGCAGTGCATTCCTACATTAATACTATTCACTTTGCACTTTTATACATTTTTATCTATTTATTGATTTATTATTTTATTTTTCCCCCTTTTATAATAAGTGAGACCTCCTCTTTCCGCGTTTCCCTTACTTCCTCTTACTACACACAATATTCTTTGGAAGCTTGAATTTCAAGTCAATGGCCCCTGTGGTGGACTTGTTCCTTATGAATAGGTTTCACTGAATAATAATAATAATAATAATAATAATAATAATAATAATAATAATAATAATAATAATAATAATAATAATAATAATAATAATAATAATGAGATGATTTGATAATCACCCTTTTTATATCCAGTTTTCTTTGGGAAAAAAAAAATCTTTTTTTAGAAATATTTATTAACGACTCCTGTTAATATCCTATGAACACTGTCATTTCTGTTGGCAGCCTCCCAAATCGTTCATATCCGGTACCTTGAAAAATTCGGTCATGTTTTAGTAACGACAGGCAGCAGTTTCCACGCGTCACCTTTCAAAATGGTTGCCTCTGGTGAATAATAGCGTCTCATGATGGATTTTCCCCTCGCGTTGTTGTTTTTTACGATCCCCGAAGAGGAATTACTTTTGCCGCCTTTTTGTCTTCACTTCATATCAACTATATACAAGTTGTGGCTTATTAAGTGCTGTTGCACTCGCTTGGAAAGCTTCTGGTTATGTTTAAAACCTCGACACTTGAGTTATATTCAAACAGATGTATTATTATTATTTTTTTTTTTTGGGGGGGTGGGGGGTTTATCACAGTCCTCCAATTCGACTGGGTGGTATTTATAGTGTGGGGTTCCGGGTTGCAACCTGCCTCCTTAGGAGTCATTATTATTATTATTATTATTATTATTATTATTATTATTATTATTATTTGATCACAGTCCTCCAGTTCGACTGGGTGTATTCATAGTGAGGGGTTCCGGGTTGCATCCTGCCTCCTTAGGAGTCCATCACTTCTCTTAATAAAGCGCTGTTTCCAGGAGCACACTCTTGCATTGGTCCTGGAGCTACTTCAGCCTCTAGTTTTTTTTTTTTTTTTCCAGATTCCTTTTCAGGGATCTTGGAAATCGTGCCTTCTACTGTTCTTATGATTATCCTTCTTATTTCTTATTTTTATTTTAAGGTCTTGATACTTATCGATTTTCTCCCTTTCTTTCTCTTCAACTCCGGTGTCCCATGGTATTGCATTATTGTTGTTGTTGTTATTATTATTATTATTATTATTATTATTATTATTATTATTATTTTATTATTATTATTATTATTATTATTATTCAGTAGATGAAAACTTTTCCTATGGTACTACCCCACAGGGACCATTGCCTTGAAATTAAGGGTCCAAAGAATGGGATGTTCATTACATAGAAGCAAGAGGAAGTAAAGGAAAATACTGAAAGAAGAGAAAGAAGAGATACCACTTATTAGCAGAGAAAACAAACTAATAAACAGATACAATGATAAAAATGTATTAAAATACAAGGAGAATAGTATTAATGCAGCCATACATTTACATACTGGTATATATTCCATGTAAATTAAACTCGCATTTTATTTTCGATTTCTTCTCCTGCTAGTCTCTTGAAATTAGTCATTGTAAAATTCTGAAACCTTACAATGTTATTGTAAATGTATCATTTAATGTTTACACATTTAAAAGCCATGTGCCCCCGTAATCCGCCATTCTTTGTTTGTGTGTGTTTGTTTGTCTGTGTATTTTACGTAACGTTTGGCACTGTTGTTTTTTGTCGAAACCTTTATTGATAGAATGGAACGGATAAAATGGGACACATACCTCCAGCGTCAAAGTATTTGAAAGGCTTCATGAGGCAACAAAGCAGAAACCGATTCCTTGATTCCTTGTTTCCGTTCTCCATTTCCTTAATTTTTCAAAGGTTGCAGATTCTTTGGCGCTCGTAGATACATTCTATTGGTAGAATTGGGAGAATTTCATTCCACTCGCGATGACATTTCGCAATAAACGTCGCCGTTCTTTTTTGACTGCCGATGCACCAACGCATATTGTAAATTTACCTTCCAGTGCGTCCTCAATACCCAGAGCGCATATACACGTTCCTTTTTTTTTATGGGTGTAAGTCAATCGTCCTGAGTGCTGTGACTCTTCGTGTGTTTCCGTGAAAGCTGTAAATATTGATGCAACTCCCTCTGTATTTTTTTTTTTTTTTTTTTTTTTTTTTTTTTTTGGCACCTGTGATAGGTACTCTGGAAGGAGGTCCTGGCAAGATTAGTTTCCAGACTTTGCTTAGAGGGAAGAGAAGAGCTGCTCTGTGACAGAGAGGTGTTTGGTCTAATGACAATCTTCAGTCAGGGAGCCCTTCTAGCCCTTTCAAAGAAACCTTCACTCCCTCGGGCTGGAACTGAAACCTTTTTCACTCCCTCGGGCTGGAACTGAAACCTTTTTCACTCCCTCGGGCTGGAACTGAAACCTTTTTCACTCCCTCGGGCTGGAACTGAAACCTTTTTCACTCCCTCGGGCTGGAACTGAAACCTTTTTCACTCCCTCGGGCTGGAACTGAAACCTTTTTCACCCCCTCGGGCTGGAACTGAAACCTTTTTCACTCCCTCGGGCTGGAACTGAAACCTTTTTCACTCCCTCGGGCTGGAACTGAGGCCATCACTCCTTCTGACTGGAACTGAAAACTTCATTCTCTCGGGCTGGAACTGAAACCTTTTTCACTCCCTCGGGCTGGAACTGAAGCCATCACTCCCTTGGGCTGGAACTGAAGCCATCACTCCCTTGGGCTGGAACTGAAGCCATCACTCCCTCTGACTGGAACTGAAAACTTCACTCCCTCGGGCTGGAACTGAAGCCATCACTCCCTTGGGCTGGAACTGAAGCCATCACTCCCTTGGGCTGGAACTGAAGCCATCACTCCCTTGGGCTGGAACTGATACCTTCACTCCCCTGGGCTGGGGCTTTGGAGGTATACCAGGAACGCCTTTTCTTCCTGAAAGAAATTCCAGGCTTCGAATCATAACTTGGATGCATTACTACCCTATAATTATTCTCCTTACATTTTAGTGCATTTTTATCTGTTTGTCAATTTATTCATTTTACTTTCTTTTTTAATAAGTTGGATATCTCTCTGTATATTCCCTCCTCCTCTTCTTATTTCTTCTTTGGAAACTTGGATTTCAAGTCAGTGGCCCCTGTCGGCGTGTTCAACATGAATATGTTTCATCTTCTCAATAATAATAATAATAATAATAATAATAATAATAATAATAATAATAATAATAATAATAATAATAATAATAATAATAATAATAAAAAAAATAAGTGATCTCTTTTTTTCTGTATTTCCTATTAGTTTCTGGTACTTCTTATTAATGAACACCATATTCTTTGAAAGCTTGAAGTTCAAGTCAGTGGCCCCTTGTGCTTGTTCCATCATTTCAATAATAATAATAATAATAATAATAATATAATAATAATAATAATAATAATAATAATAATAATAATAATAATGATAATAATAACATTTCCATTTGTGAGAGTTGCCTATGTTTCAAAATGAAATTTGATTAAGGGCCGAATTGTATCAGAGATGCATCGTATTCGTAATAGTGAGCCTTTGTTAATATATCGTTCTATGTATCGTTGCTATGTGACAACATCGTAGATGAAGTATAATGACGTTCTAGAACATCAACATATATGCATTCATTTCTCAAAGCTCCTGTGGGTGATGACTGAATGCGTCAGTCATGTGGAAACGTGTGGCTTTACTGAATCTCTTAGGATCATGACAAACAGCCACTAACAGCACTCAATTTTATCTTTGAAAAATGTATACGTATTTTTTCATTATTGATAAGAATAACATGTCCAGGTATAGCGTACACATAGGTATTTAGATACAATAAATTTTCATTGATAGTCTTTATAAATCTTCTTAGAATCGTATGTAAAGATAGTTCTCTATACTCTGCTCCTATCTGATCTGCCCAACTACTTCTATTTTTGTCAATTTGGCTCGATCAGTAAGACTAGATAGTGGAGATAGTATAAAGAATAATTCTTTACAAGTCTTTTGGTGGACAAACATTTTGAACACGTCACGAGGAGCTGCAACAAACGTCTAGAGGCATTGGTGCATGATATGTAAATGGGAATGCATCCCCTCCTTTGTTGAGTGAATGGGAATTCATCCCCTCTAAAGCTTCCTTGGATAACTTCTTTTAGTTTTTAATGGAAGCTAGACTTGGCTGTGGGGCCTGGTCCCAATTCGGTTTTCTGTAAAGAAAAAAATGTTTCTTGAAGTAAGGGATGTTTCTAGAAAAAAAAATACATATTGTTTATTGTTATTGTTTCTAGAAACAAGAGATGTGTTCGTAAACACAAACCCAGATTTCAGAATCAAGATGTAAAATGGACTGGAACAGTCTTCTTGAGGAGGCAGTTCATTACCACCTTAAAAGAATTCTCCTTTTATTTTACTCATTTTTCTATATTTTCATCTATTTATTCATTTTTCTTTTCTTCTTTTCTAGTACCTGGTCTTTTCTTTCTGCATTTCCTGATATCTTCTGTAGCCTCTTTCAAATGAATATCGTATCCTTTAGAAGCTTGAGTTTCAAGTCAGTGGCCCCTGTAGGTTTCTTATATAAGAGTAATGTTTGTTTTCTGAATAATAATAATAATAATAATAATAATAATAATAATAATAATAATAATAATAATAATAATAATAATAATATTAATAATAATAATAATAATAATAATAATAGTGATGATGATGATAATTTTGCTATGAACTTCACATTTAATTCTTGATATGTGGATAAAAGCCCCCCTCCCCCATCCCTTCTCTCTCTCTCTCTCTCTCTCTCTCTCTCTGCTACAGAGACGCTTGCATATTTTCTGTAGTTGAAATTATATATAGAGATACGTCTCTTTTTCTGTGAAATTTCTCCAAAGACGACCGCAACTGACCTTCAAAGACCTTACCAGCTTCTTGAAGGCAAATCTATTCATACTCTGCTTATGAGACTCTCAAGGCTATGCTCAAGATACCGTCGAATTTGGTGGCCGAGTTTGATTGGCCACTTTTATGAAATGCTCAAGGATTTGGCTGAATTTGCTGTAGACTAAATCTCAATGTAACCTTTCCAGTCTATTGTTTTGACTTGAATGTTAGATTTTTTATTTATCGTTATTTTATTTATTTTTTTTTTTACCACTTTTTGAAATTCTCAAGGGTTCGGCTGAATTTGCCGTAGACTAAATCTCAATTAAACCTTTCCTGTTTATTGTTTTGTCTTGAATGTTAGATTTTTTATTTATTTTTATTTTATTTATTTATTTTTTTGGCCACTTTTCGAAATTCTCAAGGATTCGGCTGAATGTGCTGTAGACTAAATCTCAATGTAACCTTTCCAGTCTATTGTTTTGACTCGTATGTTAGATTTTTTTATTTATTTTTATTGTATTTATTTATTTTTTTTGGCCACTTTTCGAAATTCTCAAGGATTCGGCTGAATTTGCCGTAGACTAAATCTCAATGAAACCTTTCCAGTCTATTGTTTTGACTTGAATGGTAGTTTTTTTCTTCTTCTTCATCTACCGCTTAAGTCTCTTCGAACAGTTCCTCAAGATACATCTGTCTCATTTATACTTCAACTTTGTTTATACATTTGTCCCGTATCTTCAGTAAACACGTTTTTCCATTGATAGTTGAGCCAGTGGCCAGGTTGTCATTTAGGTGTCATCAAGGATCAGAGGATGTGTTATATTTATTGGTCAAGTCATCGGCAACATTCGCTCTCGTACAAACTACGACCAACTACGATTCCATTAGCGTCCCCGCGATCATCAGCAAAATGGCCGTGCCCGTCTAAATAAAATGGCGGACGTGCGGTGGATGGGCATAGTCTTTCTTTACATAGCCGGGTATGTTAAGTATGAGTGAAGGTGTTTGAATTTTTGACATTTATGCATGTCATTTTTCAGTCTCGAATTTAGGGATGTACACATACATACATATATAAATTATATACATATATGTATATATGTATAATAGTTATACATATGTATATATAGATATGAATATATATATATATATATATATATATATATATATATATATATATATATATATAGCTGTATATGCCTCCTCTTATAGATATGTAATGCCATTCATTTCTTTCCATTACCTTTAGATATGCAAAAAAAAAAAAAAATATTCAAAGCCAAAATAGACGTTAACAAGGAAGACATATCATGAGATCTTTATATTAGATCAGATGGAGTGATTATGAAGACGAAAATAATCTCACATGTAATGTAAAGTTGATCAGAATAATTGTGATCTTATTGTGGTACTTGAGTATCTAGGATTTTGCAATATGGTAAATAATCGTTTTCTTGCCGCTAATATGATACCCCTTATCTTTTGTAGATGAATCCGTGTAACAATCCCACCAAATGGGCTACTGACTTGAAATTCAAGCTTCCAAAAAATATTAGGGTGTTCATTAGGAAGAAGTTACAAGAAGTACAGGGAAATACACATAGAAAAGATCCCACTTATTTAAAGAAATAATTAATGAATCTATAAATATTAAGCAGAAATAACAATTTAGGGGCATGAAAATATTTGGTTACATAAATAGATCAAAAGAGACCGAGATCAAGAAATCAGATTTCTGATCCTGAGAATACGAGAAATGTAATTCATCTTTTTCTATATCAGGTTTCAGTGAAATTTTGGTCAATTTATTCTATTTTTTTGTAATTTTTGCAATTTATAACTTTTCTTTTTTAGTGAGGTTTCTGTGCAGATTTTTGCTCCTGAGAATACGAGAAATATAACCAAACCCTAACTTCTTATTTCTCCTTAATGTTTGTAGGTTTATTAATTATTTTTTCAAATAAATGGGATCTCTTCTATCTGCATTTCCCTTTACTTCTTCTTACATCTTCCTAATCAACACCATAATATTCTTTGGAAGTTTGAATTTCAAGTCAATGGCCCCTTTGGTGGACATCTACACAGGATGAGGGGTATCATATTATCCTCAAGAATACGATTATTTACCATACTGTGAAATCCTAGATACTGAAGTACCACGATAGGATCACAATTATTCTAATCAACTTCACTTTAAATGTGGAATTATTATAAAAGAAATAGAAGAAATATTAATTTGTAGCTGACGAACGCACGACGAAATCAGCATCTTCGAGGTTGTACCTTAGAATTGCATTAATCATTGCCAATATTCCAGGAAATATCAACATGTTAACCATTTCTTGATCTTGTAGAATGATAGTGTAGGTTATTATCAAGAAATCAACTAAGATTTAGGTTCCTAATGCGGCAAATGCATCTGTGAATTTGAATTAAAAAAACCCGAAAATTGAATTAAACACGCTATATTTAATTAGAAATAATTTTTCTCTACTGTTTAACATGCGCATTATTTATTTTTTACATTTTCATTCTAATAAATATATCATAAATATCCTATCCTAAAGTTCCTGTATCTTTAACTAAACGCGATACACCTTTTTCAGACATTTTCAGGCTTTATCAATAGACATTTCCTACCCCCCAAACAAGAACAACAACAGCAAGAAAAACAACAACAACAGCAACAACAGTAGTTTGTAGGGGTACTCCCCGATTAAGCGATAATACAAGGGCAGATATATGAAACGTGGCAAAAAAATATTAAAAAAATGGAAGAAAACTACTTAGAATAACATGGACATTTAAGTAAATGGCACAGTATGGATTATCCTTTGACTTATTGCCAGATAGATCATCATGGATTGTTTTATTGGTTGGTATCTGACATATTTTCTGTCGCAAAACAAGTCTCAAAAAAGTATTGCGCTGAAATCTACTAATAGAATAACATCCATCTTTATTCTAATTCGAAGGCATAACCCCACCTGGTTTCATGGGAGATCAGATGTTTTGTAAATATAAGAAGAGTAATGCTATCAATATTGACATTTGTTATAAAGCACATCTTTGTGGGTATTTTCTTGTATTATCAAGTACGCAAATCCTGAGAAAATGTTAAAAAAGAAAGGAAGCTTTTAATATATGGATAATTTATCATGTATAATTAACAATTTCACCCAAATTAATAGAGAAGACTGTGAGGTTGCGCACATATTTTAATCTATTTTCTCACATATATTTTCATTTATTTTTTCATTAATTTTCTCTGAGACGAAATTTACTTTCCTCTCGGCAATTCCCATTAGAGATGCTTCCCCTTAATTCCTTAAATATAAGGAACATTTGGCTCAGTATTTCTTATTCATTTATTTTTTCTTGAGTGAAATCTTTTCTTTCTTTATTTCCCTTTACCTTCTCTTGCTTCCTAATGAGACCCATATTCTTTGGAAGCTTGAATTGCAAGTCTATGGCCCCTATGGGATTGATTCGTATGAATAGGGTTCATCTTCTTTATAATCAGATTAATAATCAGGCTCAAAGCATCTTACGACCATACTGTGCATCTTCTAATCTGGTCGAAATCAGCAAGAAGCGATCGGTACTTCGACTGTTTACTGATGACGTCCTTTTTTTTTTTCTTTTTTTTCTTTTTTTTTTTTTTTTTTCAAAAAATCAATTTTTTTTTCTAGCTAAATACTTCAGCTGATTAGATCTTGCCTAAGGTTTCTGTTCTGTTTTGGACTTCTCTCCTAAGGTTTCTACCATGTTCCTTTCCTTTGTTCTATCTGACTTGTCATTCCTTTGCATTTCTCATATATCACGAGACATACAGGATGGGCAGAGTTCAAGTTTTCAAACGCATGAGAGGCGTAATTGAGTGTAGTAGCTTCCTCGTGTGATTTCTTGAGCAGTGGGATCATGCGCAAACACTAGGTCTAGTTTCCGTGTATGTTTTCTCTCTCTCTCTCTCTCTCTCTCTCTCTCTCTCTCTCTCTCTCTCATGAGAGTCCATGTTCCGAATGAAAATCATTGTCGTCTTCGGCCTTCAATTTTGAAGTTGTGCATAGTACTCATTTTCATAGACGTAGTATATACACGTATATCACGGCATTCTACGTACATAACTGCATGATTTTTAGTATTCCCCTGTTTCAGTGTTTTCATGAACGCATCAATTTTGTGCGGTTGCATTTGTAATAGTAAATATTCTTATAATACCTGTAGATAACTGTTGCTTCTAATGATCTTGGTATCTAGTTCGTCGTCGTCAACAACGTCAGCTTGAGAATCGCATAAAACGTTTTAGGAAAGATTTACAATTAATGAGGGTAAGGAACCCTGCTGAGAATAAAAATGTCTACCTCAATCACATAATTTTGGACTGGCACGGAAACCCTACTTTAAAAAATTAATATCTTAATTAGAGATGTAGAAGGTAGATTCTAAAAGACAGGTTCACCTATCTTCCTGAATGGATATTCATCTTCTCGTAGAATGACTGGGAAATTCTGTTGGTGCATTTAACATTTCTTTGGCAGTTGACATGTCTTGTGTCTGCATCGTTTTCTATGTCAACTGAATTTCTGTAGACTTCTCCAGCGATCTCCGTTTCATGGAAGATTCCTTCTTGAAACACCTCGTCAGACTTGTTTCAACTTCAGAGTTTATCTTACTCACCTTCTCCTTTATTATTATTATCATCATCATTTTTTGTTTACCTCGGTCTCAGTTCTTTGTAGACCCTTTTACTATCTTCGAATATTAATTACGTGTAGGCAAATATTTTTCTTTCCCTCATTTCATTTCTTCAAAAAAGAAACTCCTGCCACAACTTCAGATAATCTTACTGGTTTCATATTCGGGTTCGAAGTTTAGAAATACAGTAATATAAAAAAATAGATATTTTATATTTGCAAGATTATATTAATTACATTCAGTTGAAAGATCATGTCTTCTATCAGTCAAATGCCTGTTTCAGGGCAATGACATGATTGGAGTTTCGATTTTCTCCAAAATTTCCATGATAACCTTTTTCTTCTGGAAGATGGATAATGCTAGATCTTTGTTATTTGGTTATGTTACTGTTTTCTAAGGCCAGAATAAACTAATTCGATTAGGTTTCCTTTTGACGAGATTTCATATTTACTCACGATAAGAGACAACGATTTCTTGGGCATTAAAATGCCTCACATAATCCAATTTTGTTTGGATAATAATAATAATAATAATAATAATAATAATAATAATAATAATAATATAATAATAATAATAATAATAATAATAATAATATTATTATTATTTATTTATTTTTTGTTTTTTTGCTCTATCACAGTCCTCCAATTCGACTGGGTGGTATTTATAGTGTGGGGTTCCGGGTTGCATCCTGCCTCCTTAGGAGTCCATCACTTTTCTTACTATGTGTGCCGTTTCTAGGATCATCATCATTATTATTATTATTATTATTATTATTATTATTATTATTATTATAATTGGTCTATCACAGTCATCCTATTCGACTGTGTGGTTTTTATAGTGTGAGGTTCCGGGTTGAATATCCTGCCTCCTTAGGAGTCCATCACTTTTCTCACTGTATGTGCTCTTTCTAGAAGCACACTTCTGCATGAGTCCTGGAGCTACTTCGGCATCTAGTTTTTCCAGGTTCCTTTTCAGGGATCTTGGGATTATGGGTACAACTTCCACTGGCAAATCCCGTATCCTTCTTATTCATACTTTCAGGACTTGAAACGTATACATTTTTCTCCTTCTTTATACATTTTTTCTCCTTCTTTCTCCTCTACTCTGGTGTCCCATGGTATTGTGACATCAATGAGTGATACCTTATTATTATTATTATTATTATTATTATTATTATTATTATTATTATTAGTCAGTATATGTGACCTATTCATAATTGAGGATTTAGAATGAGAGTATTTTTTTAAATGAAATTTTCTTTCAGGAACACATAGGCAATGATATCTTACACTTAAACGAATGTCATCTTGCTGAAGAAGCAATAGATCAGGAACTTAATAAAACGACTACTAAGCGCTGTCTGTTTTTAGCATGTTTGTTGTTTATATAGTATTTGAAGGTATATCTGCAATAGTTCCATTTTTAGTATGTTTTTTGTATGATACTTGAAGGAATATCTGTGATAGCTGCATATTTAGTATGTTTTTTTATGATACTCGAAGGTATATCTGGGAAAGCTTCATATTCAGTATGTTTTTTTTATAATAGTTGAAGGAATATCTATGATAGCTCCATATTTAGTATGTTTTTTTTTATGAAACTTGAAGGTATATCTGTGACAGCTAGATATTTAGTATGCTTTTGTATAATAATTGAAGATATATCTGTAATAGCTCCATATTTAGTATGTTTTTTTTATGATACTTGAAGGTATATCTGTGAAAGTTCCATATTTAGTATGCGTTTTTTATAATACTTCAAGGAATACCCGTGATAGTTCCATATTTAGCACTTATTTTTATATATAATGCTTGACGGAATATCTGTGGTGCTCCATATTTAGTAACTATTTTATGATACTTGAAAAAATATCTGTGATAGCTCCATAATTACTTTTTCTTTTTTATAATACTTAAAGGAATACCCGTGATAGCTCCATATTTAGTATTTTTTATGATCCTTGAATAGTTCCATGTTTCTGTGATAACTACATATTTCTATAAACATAACTGAATATAAAGTATGTGACAGAAAAGTCCATTTATCTCGACCAGGTTAGAAAAATAATAGCACAGTTCTTTTGGATGACTAGATATATATTTGAGAACAGTAATTTTGAAATCGCGCAAGGTCATATGCTTCAGTGAATGAATGTCTTAAAATAATGCCGTATTTTTGGTCAACAAACTTCTGAAATTCTCGAAAAATTAGGCAACTTTCATTATAGAATTGAATATAGAATTTAGGCCAAAAAGCTAAGCGCTGGAACCTATCAGGTCGGACATTGGCAGTAGAAAAAATGTTTGAAAGGTGTAACAGGAAGAAAACCTTAAAGCAGTTGCATTGTGAATCAATTGTTTGGAGACGAAGGAAAGTAGGATGGAAGAAAGAGAACATGAATGGAAGTACAGTAAAAGGCGTGAAAGGGGTTGCAGTTAGGGGCCGAATGGACGCTTCAAATAACCTCAAGTAGTGCCTCCAAAGCTTTTACAAAATATATACCACTTACGTAAGCATAAGAGACAACGAACAGGGACATTGTCTTTGTATTGCTATCGCTTCGGCCACAGAATTCACCGTAAAACGGGTACTGTGTTTTGTGCACGTACGAATAAGTAATGTACACCTGGTCAGTAATGTTGCTGAGAGCGCTTAATAGCTTCCATAGTAAAAGTTGAGCCTTTGCAAGAGCACATTGTAAAGGTTAGAGTGCAACAGTGTGTCAGAGATAGAGAAATATGTCTCCATGGCAGTAAGAAGAATCTAAAAACGGATAAATGGAGATGAATGAAGAAGTTTTTATAGGGTCAGCTTTGGTGACAGCATAGCTCAGATTGTTTTGAGACACTTCAGCCGCAAGGAACGAATGGGGGGACGATAGACAGGTAGACATAGTGAATAATTCGGAAGCGGTAAGATGAAAGAGCTACGGGAGACCTAAAAACTGATGGATAGATAAAGTGAAAGACATATTGAAAAAGAGAGAGGAAACGCTGTAGTATCGGAGAGCAGGAGAGTACATGGGAAATGAAGGCTTGTGTGTGTGTTTGTGTGTGTTTTATGGTATTAATTTTGCTTCTTAACAGATAAGCTACAATTGAAGACAACGGAGAAAGGTATTTGTAGAGGAAATGTAGTTGTCTTTCAAACCAAGATCAAAGTTGTGTTTATATTGTGATGTAGAGATAATAATAATAATAATAATAATAATAATAATAATAATAATAATAATAATAATAATAATAATAATAATAATAATAATAATAATTATTATTATTATTATTATTATTATTATTATTATTATTATTATTATTATTATTATTATTATTATTATTATTTTGTTCTAAGGGGTCCACAATAATAAAAAATGTTGCGAGTTATACAGGAACTCGTAACATTTTTTATTGTGGACCCCTTAGAACATCATATATATCCCTAGAACATTATATATATAGAGAGTTGTTCCCAATTATTATTATTATTATTATTATTATTATTATTTTTTTTTTTTTTTTTTTTTTTTGCTCTATCACAGTCCTCCAATTCGCTGGGTGGTATTTATAGTGTGGGGTTCCGGGTTGCATCCTGCCTCCTTAGGAGTCCATCACTTTTCTTACTATGTGTGCCGTTTCTAGGATCACACTCTTCTGCATGAGTCCTGGAGCTACTTCAGCCTCTAGTTTTTCTAGATTCCTTTTCAGGGATCTTGGGATCGTGCCAAGTGCTCCTATGATTATGGGTACGATTTCCACTGGCATATCCCATATCCTTCTTATTTCTATTTTCAGATCTTGATACTTATCCATTTTTTTCCCTCTTTCTCTTCTTCAACTCTGGTGTCCCATGGTATTGCGACATCAATGAGTGATACTTTCTTCTTGACTTTGTCAATCAACGTCACGTCTGGTCTGTTTGCACGTATCACCCTATCCGTTCTGATACCATAGTCCCAGAGGATCTTTGCCTGATCGTTTTCTATCACTCCTTCAGGTTGGTGCTCGTACCACTTATTACTGCAAGGTAGCTGATGTTTCTTGCACAGGCTCCAGTGGAGGGCTTTTGCCACTGAATCATGCCTCTTTTTGTACTGGTTCTGTGCAAGTGCCGGGCATTCACTTGCTATGTGGTTTATGGTTTCATTTTTCGTATTGCACTTCCTACATATGGGAGAGATGTTATTTCCGTCTATCGTACTTTGAACATATCTGGTTCTTAGGGCCTGATCTTGTGCCGCTGTTATCATTCCTTCAGTTTCCTTCTCTATTATTATTATTATTATTATTATTATTATTATTATTATTATTATTGCAAAAACTCAGCACCATTCTTTCATTCCATTCGGGGGAATCATTTCAAATAACGAGAAACTATGTCAGTGGCTGACATTCATTTCAGAGAAATCTAGATTTTTATTTACATAACTCTTTTATATAAATTAATCAACAATCTTCACAAAGCTGTGTCTCTAGAAGTGACCTCAAGCTTGTTACTGAAACTATTGCATAAGGATCTTAATTTACCGTTCAGTGTGTTATCTATTTTAATTAATTGGGTCGATAATATATGGAAAAGGATATCTTGAGTCTGAATCATGGCCTGATGCTCTTTCATTTCTTCTTGGTACATACATACATACATTATTATTTTATATATATATATATATATATATATATATATATTATATATATATATATATATATAGTATATATATTATATATATATATATATATACATATATATAGTTAATATATAGTTATCATATATATATATATATATATATATATATATATATATATATGGTATATATATATATATATATATATATTATATATATATATATTGCATATATATGTATATATATGTACACACACATATGTATACGTATATTTATGTATAAAATTAGATATCTCTGTTTATTTACTTGTTGATGTGCTCCCCGGGTTGTTATATTTCAATTATCTTAAAATGGTAAATTCCTCAGACGTTGCATGCATGGGAAGGGGAGGGGTGAGTGTGGGGGGGGGGGGGGGGGGGAGGGGGGGGGGGGGGGGGGGGGGGGGGGGGGGGGGGGGGGGGGGGGGGGGGGGGGGGTGAAAGGGGTGGAAGAGAAGTGGATGTGAAGAATAGTGAAAAGAATTGAATATTAAAATACATATGATGGAAGATTTCAAAAAGTCGGGGATGATAAGGCCAGCGCATCCACGCCTATATGTGAATGCGTTTGAACTTTGCGTATCTTATTGGTCATGTGTACAACAGGTGGGAGTTTGCATGTTTATACATGGCTATTATATGCGAATGTGTAATTATATATATATATATACTGTGTATATATAATATATAATCTTTATATATATATTCTTATATAATTACTATATATGCATATCTATACATAAACATAAATGCATACATAGATACATATAAATACACGCAGGCAGACA
>NC_061097.1:51936354-51941354 GCF_015104395.2 Macrobrachium nipponense | reverse complement strand
AGGTTTTACGAGGCTGCTGTCATTTCTGTTACATTCGGTATATTTGATTATATATTCCGAGGCTGCTGTCATTTCTGTTACATTACGTATATTTGATTATATATTCCGTTTAATGAGGATACGGGTTTGTAAGTCATTACATCATATAAGCATGATATTACTATTATTTGATACGAACCAACCATTCGAATCATCCCCCGTAATCTGGAAAGCTATTTTCTTCGCCATAGTCTGGAAAACTGATCTGTACCTCGTAGTATGGAAAACTTAATTGAAACTTGTAGTCTGCAAAACTATGCTGTATCTCGTAGCCTGGAAAACTACTCTTCCAAGTAGTCTGGAAAATTATACTCTACCACCCCGTAGTCTGGAAAATTATACTCTAACCCATAGTCTGGAAAACTATGCACTTCCCCATTGTCTGGAAAACTATGTTCCTCCCCATACTCTGGAAAACTATACTGTACCTCGTAGCCTGGAAAACTATACTGTACCTCTTAGTCTGGAAAACTAATATATATATACTCAATAAAATATAACAATGTCGTGGAGCAATTAAGACCGGAAAGAAGAATAAAAACGGTTCTGTCGCAAGTAAGAAATCGGACTCATCAATATTGATGCCATTCCATTGCATGCAAAGGAAAAGAGAAAAGAATGTCTTCTTTTTTTTTCCCTCTGCATTGTCTCAGATCTCCGACAAAAATGACGAGAGAAAAGTATCGGTCTTTTTGCCTTCGTCCGTGATACCTCTCGCTCACCTTACAGTAAAAAAAAAAAAAAATGTCTTTGTTTTTTTCAGGTTTTCTTTGCTGTCTCTTCCATTTGCTTAGGATTTGAAGCGTAGAACATACAAAGAGAGCTTACGCGCTTATTTGTTTATAGTGGGTCGATTCCGTTTCAGTTAAACGTCTTTATAGTTCAGGTTAGGTATGATTTGCAACTTCTGAGCTGAGTCTCTTTCTGATACAGTAACATTTCAGATAGCTTATCAATTACTATACTATTCTCAATCTCCGTCTCTTCTATTCAGGTTTAAATAATTTTGTTATTGAAATCTTTCTTAACTCTCTTTCTCTCTCTCTCTATTGGCAAAATGTAAAGCAAAAATGGGAATGTTGTTACGGCACTTCAAAACAAGAAAAGCTGAACACATGATTATGCTTTATAAAACAGATGTTCGTAATCCACTTGAATATTGCAATATGATATGGTACCCACACTATCAAAAGGATATTGCACAAATAGAGAGTGTACAAAGGTCCTTTACAGCTAGAATAGAAGAAGTTAAGGACTTTGACTACTGGGAAAGACTACAATCCTTAAAATTATAGTCTAGAAAGGAGAAGAGAACGCTACATGATAATTCAGGCATGGAAACAGATAGAAGGAATAGCCGAAAACATCATGGAGCTAAAAATATCAGAAAGAGCAAGCAGAGGTAGATTAATAGTGCCCAAAACTATACCAGGAAAAATAAGGAAAGCACACAGGACATTAATCCACTACGCACCAGCATCGATAATGCAGCGTCTATTCAGTGCGTTGCTAGCTCATCTGAGGAATATATCAGGAGTGAGCGTAGATGTGTTTAAGAATAAGCCCGACAAATATCTAAGCTGCATCCCAGACCATCCAAGATTGGAAGATGCAGAATATACCGGAAGATGTACTAGCAACTCTCTGGTAGACATTAGAGGTGCCTCACACTGAGGGACTTGGGGCAACCCGAACAAGATGTAAGGTCTGTAAGGTAAGGTCTCTCCTCCTCCTTACTGGAAAGTTAAACCACAAGAAATATAGATAAATATACATTCATTCTCTTCCAGTCACAATCTCAAATTCAGAAGTTTTGTGAATAATATTGGCAAAATTAATATCTCTCTCTCTCTCTCTCTCTCTCTCTCTCTCTCTCTCTCTCTCTCTCTCTCTCTCTCTCTCTCTCTCTCTCTCTTAACATAGGATAGGAAAACGAAGAGATGAAAGGGACTTAGTGCTGGGAATAATCAGTTTTGATAATCCTGATCATTATATCGAGCTTTTAACAGCTATAACAACATATTATCATCAGCCTGACATGTATGATAAATAGAAATTAACTTGAACTTAGCAGACGGATTATTAAGAAAAAGAAACAATAGCAATAAAGGATTGTTTTTCCTCAGCGGATATTAGTAGGTATCATCAATGAGTTTCTGATAGGGTTGTGATCTGCACATTATTATGGTGGAGATTATATATATATATATATATATATATATATATATATATATATATATTACACATATATTTATGTATATATACATACATATATATATATAGTATATATATACATAAATATAATGTGTATATATATATGTATATATATTATATATATATATATATATATATATATATATATATATATATATATATATATGTATGTATGTATATATATATATATATATATATATATATATATATATATTATATATATGTATGTGCATGTATATATATATATATATATATATATATATATATATATATATATATATATATATATATATAAAATGTGTGTCCTGACTTGCTCTTGCAACTGATTACCCAACAAACTTCCCGTCCGCATTACCAACAAGTTTAAATATGCAGTTTCTTCCGTATGTACAACCATCCCAATCGCGCATGCGCCGAAAACTCCAAAAAAAACAAGAAAAAAAGAGAAAAAGAAAAACTCCGATTTCAGCATATATGGAATTTCAGATGAGTGTGACAGTCAGTAACTCTATTTACTGCGAGATTTATTCGGAAATATATCTGTGCCTAAAGGAATTTGCATATAATTTGGCTGGTGTCATATACATCATGCCAATGTGTGATGAATTAACATAATTGATATAATTTGAAAATAATTATTCATGGTCGCTTTCTGGATCTTCTCATTTCCAGGCCGCTCCGCAAATCCTTCCGTGGAGATCGGCGACTGTCTGTGAGAGACGGAGACTAAGAGAGAGAGAGAGAGAGAGAGAGAGAGAGAGAGAGAGAGAAGATAATTAAGAGAGGAATTTCACGGGTAAGGTGCCTCGATCAGGTTATAATTCCGGAGAATGAAGATAGGTAATTAGCTTCAGCCTCATCCTGGCTTCGTCCATCCGAAGGAGATCAGCTTGGGGCTTTTATTAAGTGGAGAAGGTCATTCATTTGTTGCGCTTTTATTATAATATTATATATATATATATATATATATATATATATATATATATATATATATATAGGGTATAATGTGTGTGTCTATTATCTTTTTGGGGAGCGGACGATTTTCATTGGTGAACTTCATTCGTTTACGTAATTAGATGTCTTGAGTCACAGAATCCGTCTGTTATGTATCTATGTGTGTTTTATATATATATATATATATATATATAATTATATATATATATATGTTATATATATATATATATATATATCTATATATATCTCCTATACATATAGGTTAAAGTAAACTGGGTAGATAATCAGTCCTTTGAAACGTGGTTGGTTTTACATTCTCTCTCTCTCTCTCTCTCTCTCTCTCTCTCTCTCTCTCTCTCTCTCATATCTATGGAACATTAATAGATTCTCTTGTGTCAGAATTCACCGAAGACTAGCATTTTCAATTATCTATTTTCTCTTAATCCATCTTATTCCTCAAACTGGACAGATGTTTTTATACCTTCAGTAATGTACATATCTCGTCCACTGATGAGATAGATGAATCAATATCTAAATATTTCTAACACGGCTTGATACACGAACAAGATTATAATATGAAGTCGTCCAGAAATTTTACATTTTTTTTTATGTCTAGCGAAAGGTATTTACATCACTGTCCTTAGATACATTTATAACTTTGTGATAAAAATGCAACGTATGCATAGTAGCTAACAATATTGTATTTTTACAGAGGAAGAAAGTTTGTGTATATATATATATATATATATATATATATATATATATATGTGTATGTATATATATATCATATATATTATATATATATATATACACACACACACAGTCAAACTTTCTTCCTCTGTAAAATACAATATGTATACGTTGCATTTTTATCACAAAGTTATAAATGTATCTAAGGACAGTGATGTAAACACCTTTCGCTATATATTAAAAAAGATGTAAAATTTATGGACGACTTCATATTATAATCTCGTTCGCGTATTAAACCGTGTTAGAAATATTTAAATATTGATTCATCTATTTCATCAGTGGACGAGATATGTACATTACTGAAGGTATATAAATATCTGTCCAGTTTGAGGAAAATAAGAAGGACTAGAAAAAAATGAAGAAAAACTTTGGGATAATTATATATGATATTATATATATAATATTATATATGTAATTATATAATATATCAAACACAATGTTATATTATTATATATACATAATATATATATATATATATAGTATATATATTATATATATAACCTATATATATATATATATATTATATATATATATATATATTATATATATAGTATTATATATATAATTAATATGTTTAATATATACTCATATACTATTATTATAAATCTATATATATATAGTATATATGTATATATATATATATATATACTATATATAATAATATAGTATATATATATATATATATATATATATTATGATCGATAAGACCTCCACTAGTTCTTGTAGTTGTACCATGAGATAGGACTTGTGTTATGGATTCGGCGAGCCCCTTATTCTCCTTTAGAAGGGGCAGTCTGGGGAGGACCCTTCGCAAAGGAGTTCCTTCGCCAGGCACTGCCCAGTCACACGACGGACATATGTTGAGGGAATGAACACCCTGGGGTATCCCTGGGTTATCGAAGATATTAAAAAAACATTCACTGAATGACTGACATGAGATTGGACGGAATAGCCATGCATTAAGTCACTATAAGGCAAAGTTTGATCTTTTATCTTTATTTAAAAATAGCAAAGGAAAAAATATCTTCACGAAGAAGAAGGTG
>NC_061097.1:51903854-51906354 GCF_015104395.2 Macrobrachium nipponense | reverse complement strand
CTTTCTCCTCTACTTTGGTGTCCCATGGTATTGCGACATCAATGAGTGATATTTTCTTCTTGATTGTGCCAATCGGCGTTACGTTTGGTCTATTATTATTATTATTATTATTATTATTATTATTATTATTATTATTATTATTATTATTATTATTATTATTATTATTATTTTGGAAGAAGACCCTCTTTTAAACAAATCTTGTTGAATAAAATGGCAGAATTCAGCGAATTAATTTTACATATTATCTTTTCTATTTTTCTTATTACTCGCTTTTCTGGCTCAGCGATACTTCTTAATAACTGGCCAATATTCATAACGCTGAAAATGTTATTTTATTTAGAACTGGATTTATTAGTCAAAACTGGTATTATCAGTATACTGATATTATCAATATGGGAAAGTAAAACCTTAGTAGTACGCTTTTTTTATATATTATTTTATAATATTTACAGCAGAAAGCTTTCGATGACAAGGAGAATTGGCCAGGCCATCAAAAGCTTTCTGCTGTGTATATTTTAAACAAACAAAATCAAACAACCATACAACGGTAGATTTACTTTCCCAATTTATTGACTTATGTGATTATGAGTTATCTTCAGTGCGTATCAAAATTTTTTTGTACAGAAATCCTTATTAATGTGAGTTCTTCCCTCATTTGCTACTTCTCAGCAGCTTTGCCAGTTTTCACCAAGTGCCTCTTGACGCTAAAATCTTAAAAACAAAAGACTCGCAAAAGTGAGAAGGCTCCTGAGTGCCCAGAGATAATGTGCATTTGTACGTTACTTTGAATTTCTTTGCACCTGGATTACTTTTAATCCCATTATTATAGCGATAGTCTACTGTCTTGTAGAATCTATACAGTCGAAACACTGCAATTGATATAACTGAAGACTGTTGATAATTTAGAGAAAATTATTTATCATCGCAGCTAATTGATTTAGCACGCTTGCTTCCTCTGATAATGTTACATCCTTTCATTTAGCATTTCATGAAAGTAATTAAAATTATAATACGTCCCAGGCAGAAACGTCTTGCAAACTGAAATTACTGCAGAAATCGTACATGAATTTAGTATACATGAATTTTATATACCATATCTGCTCTCTCTCTCTCTCTCTCTCTCTCTCTCTCTCTTCTCTCTCTCTCTCTCTCTCTCTCTAACATATTTTGATAGTTATTTGAAGGAAAGTTATTTTCTAAGAAATTTTAGCAATACCGGCTCACAATTCAAAATGGTGTATCGTACAGCCGAGCTACATTCGATGCATTTTTATGCATTTTCTGAGCAGGAAACTGTGTCTGAATATGTATTTCTGCCAACTACTTGCATGCTGCATAACTGGTCGACTCTCCATGAAGCTAGGCCAGCCTTATCCTATCTAGATTGGAATGATCACTTTTATTTTTCTTTCTTTTATTGATGGTCAAATATCTTAAGATTTTTGGTTTTTAAGAGCTATAATTATGGCCATATTCCATTTTCAATTACAATTTAGTTTTGGCTGAGTGACATGAAACAAGCCTGTTTGCTAAATGATTATGATAGTAACGACAATGTTAATGATATGGCAGTAATGAGTTTAACGTCTACAGTTATGAGGAACACCTGAACGAAAGTCTTTGTTTTTTTACACACACACACACACACACACACACACACACACACATATATATATATATATTAATATATAATTGTGGATTTTTTTTACAATTTGTTTTCACGAGACTGTGTATTTCTTAACAATGATAGTAGTAGTAAGAATTTTGCATCATCGCCATCTTCACGGTTATAATAGAGTATGTATTGTTACTAGTATCATTACTTTTATTTTTCTAATTTATGTGGGATCTCTTCTTTCTGTATTTTCCTTTACTTCCTCTTACTTCTTCCTAATGAGAACAATATTCTTTGGAAGCTTGAATTTCAAGTCCGTGGCTCCTTTGATTGGGTTGTTCCATATGAATAGAATAATAAATAAATAAAAATAAGTATAAATAAATAAATGAATAATAGTAATAATAGAAACGTCGCACATAGTAAGAAAAGTGATACACTCCTAAGGAGGCAGGATGCAACCCGGAACCCCATATTGTAAATACCACCCAGTCGAATTGGAAGACTGTGATAAAAAAAAAAAATAATAAATAAATAAATAAATAAATAAATAAATAAATAAATAATAAATAATAATAATAATAATAATAATAATAATAATAATAATAATAATAATAATAATAATAATAATAATATACAATTGCTATTAAACTTTAGACAGTTTCCTCGGTTCTTGCAGCTAAAATTATGCTATTTGATTAACCTTTGTTAATATTACTGCCGTAGTCACCAAAAAAACAAAAAATTATCAAGGTTCGAGCAGATAAAACTGTTTCAGTCTGAGATAGCGGGGAAGAACGCATTGGAATGGTAAACTTTTAGTTTCACAGATCATTACCTGATCCATAAATCTGTCAGTTTATCAGATTTCTCAGAGACTCTGTA
>NC_061097.1:51888854-51898854 GCF_015104395.2 Macrobrachium nipponense | reverse complement strand
ATGGTTATGTTGTAGTACATGTTTATTTTATAAATCTTGATTAAAAGAGTATTCCTTTTGGTTCCCAATAATCAATAATAATAATTAATAATAATAATAATAATAAGTAATAATAATAATAATAATAATAATAATAATAATGTAATGAGATTGATAAGGGGGAACCGAACAATTTCCCCTAAAGCTATCCTTTAAAGTTTTAAATTTTAAGTATATGTACTTTTGCCATAGCTGTGGATTTGTTTTTTCAATAATAATAATAATCATCATCATAGAAATTTTCCTTTCTATTTACAGTTTCGTATAAACTCGTGCATTTCTGCTCTGGATCCATTGAATCGACATGAACAATGGAAAATCCATTTTCAAGAAGGATGCACAATGCACATTTGTCTCATATAAATTCATTTGTGCAAGTACATTAAGCAGCTAATGCTGATACAAATATGTATATATATGTACATATATATATGCGTGTGTGATATGTGTGTAAATATATATATGTATATATATATATATTATATATATATATATATATATATATATATATAGAATATATATTATTTATTAATTAAATACAAAAGATGTTTAAGCGTTTAAATAAAATAATAATAATAATAATAATAATGATAATAACAATAATAATAATATACCTCTTAGTATTAATATTATTATTATTATTATAAATTATTATTATGTTGTTAAATGAGGGTGTAACCTATTCTTATGGAACAGAAGGGTAGGTATGTAAGTATATATATATATATTATATATATATATACTATATACCTAAATTAATATATCCATATTTTATAAATATAATATATTTATAATACCAATATTCCTTCCTTGTTCCACCAAAAATATCATAACAATAATAATAATATAAATAATAATAATAATAAGAGGTAATTATTATTATTATTATTATTATTATTATATTCCATTATTATTATTATTATTATTATTATTATTATTATATTATTTTATTTATTATTATTATTATTAAACGCTAGACATCTTTTGTATTATAATACATATTATTTTGTATAATTGTTAGACATCAATTTATCAGGATTTTGTGAATTTCTTCTTCTCTTCTTCTTCTTCTTCTTCTTCTTCTTCTTCTTCTTATGATTATTATTATTATTATTATTATTATTATTATTATTATTATTATTATTATTATTATTATTATTATTATTATTACCACAAACCTCTATTTCTTGGTGAAAGCTTTGCAAGAAGCCTAATTTTTTTTATATTCGAGAAATACGATTTAATTACAAATGCCTTGGAAGAGTCGATTAATTCGTTTAGGATTAAATTGAAAAAAATGAACTAAGCCTATAAAATTGTCTGGAAACTTTGCTTGGTCAAACGGAACGAGCACTTGGGCATTTTTATGATGAATGCTTTAGAAAGGGAACAATTAGCGCTTGTAATGAAAAAAATTAAACGTAATTAGTAAATTGATTGGATTTAATGTTTACGTTAGTAGATGATTGCCGTAATTTATTTTTCCCGCCTCTTTATTTCAATAATAATAATAAAAATAATAATAATAATAATAATAATAATAATAATAATAATAATAATAATAATAATAATATAATAATTAATAATAATATTAATAAAATAAAATAATGATTAGTAATAATATATATAAAATAATAATAATAATAGCTTAATGCTGATAGGTTTGCATACACACACGTACAAATTTGCTGCTAATACATATTTGTTTACGAGTTCAATTGTACTCGAGCGTTTTACATTATATATATATATAATATATAATTATTATATATATAAATAATTATATATTTACTATTATAAATGATAATACTAAAAATATGTGTGTGTGTGTGTGTGTGTGTATGTATGGTATATATGTATATATATGTATATATTGATATATATCTAATTATATTATAATAATATGAATATATATTAAGATATATATTATATATATGTATATATGTATAATATCTTATGTGATATATATGTATAACTAATACTGTATATAATATAAATATTGTGTTGTATATATATATATCCATGGGCGTACCTTTGAGCATATTTAATGAGGCTGCCATCCTTTTGTAAACGACCAATACCGCTTGTTGAGACAATTACGTACACCATTTGCATCATCATTGTTATAGCATGAACACACACACACACACACACACACTCATGTCTTCAGTGACGAAAGAACATAGTCGAAGCAAAATATTATTTTTCCATCATTCATAGGCCCCCGAATCTCCGAGGAGGAATTATTGACCCCTGGGCGACCTTTCGGGGAGAGAGAGAGAGAGAGAGAGAGAGAGAGAGAGAGAGAGAGAGAGAGAGAGAGAGAGTAGAAAGTAATAGAGGAAATGATTTTTCAATTACATCTTGTGTCACGCAGACATATTCGGTGTCAGAGGCAGGTAGAGATATCGTTTCACAGTTTTTTAAATTCAATTTCACAACGTAATCATATCATTAGCGGGTTTCAAAACACTAATTAGACGTCGAGTCGTCCAATAGCATTATTTGTAATGGAAGTTGTTTGAGGAGGGTAATTATGTCGGCTGACTAATAATAAAAAAAAAAATTGTGAAATATAGAGAGTTTTGTATTGTAATACCTATATCTATGCGCAGTTCAAGAATCGTCTAGCGCAATTATTTCGATTTCATTTTCTGAATGTTTTTCCTTTCTTTTTTTTGGGGCGCTACTGAAAATGCGAATTTGAAGGTTGGAATTTGGTGGTGTGTTATATGTACTTATGTATACATGGCTGCGCACACACAGGCATACATACATATGACTAATGTATATATATATATATATATATATATATATATATATATATATACATATATATATATATATATATACATATATAGAATATATATATATATAATATATATATACACAAATACATATATATATATATATAATAATATAGATACATATATAATATATATATATATACACACACACACACATACACACACACATCATATATATATATATATATATATATATATATATATATATATATATATATATATATATATATATATATAATCAAGGAAGAGAGAGAGAGAGAGGAGAGATGTCGCTAGTTCCACAGGAGGAGAGGACAGACGTAGAACACAGATTTTCCTTATTGGACCTGGATTGTTTTGGGCAGCTATATAGCTATGGCCTTCCGTCTGATGGTCTCGACACCTGAAAAGAAAAAAAAAATGTCTGAGTATCTCAAGAATAACTATCATTCTCCTTGTCCAGGTGACACAACCCGCGATCCAGAACATGGAAGGAGGACGATTTTTCACAGATCGAAAAATATCGAACGATTTTTTTTTTTTTTTTTTTTTTTGAATCGACAGAATATTTTTCCCTTTTTTGTGTGTTGGGGTGTAAGGGGGGGGGCTGGGGGTTTGGAAGGGGATGGGGCGGCGGGAGTAGGAGTTAGATAGATCTTGCAGCCGGTATCAAAAATGCACAGGGCGTTATTCCAGGTCCTCTGGATCATCCAGCCTCAAGTGGCATACGTTTGCATTGCTACGTAGATCAACGACAACGGTGTGTTTGTTCCAGCAATCACAAACTCTCTCTCTCTCTCTCTCTCTCTCTCTCTCTCTCTCTCTCTCTCTGTATATATATGTGCATGTATCTGCATGAAGTAAGCCAGAGAGTTCAAAAAGAATTTGTCATGTAGCTAAAAAAAAATATATATATATATATATAATATATATATAATATATACAACACATACACACACACACACACCACACACACACACATATATATATATATATATATATATATATATATATATATATATATATATATATATATATATATATATATAATATATATATATTCAAGGACATTCTGAGAGAGAAAAAGATTGGCAGATAGGTAGATAAAATAGATAATACATTAAAAATTTTATACATCCTCTGATTAAAAAGATTAAAAAGATTATCTTTTCTAGCTGATGATTCCTGGAAAATAAGCGTTCCAGCCTAAGAGCCTGGAACCTCCATAGCATAGTGACTATAATTTCCATGGCATCCACTTCCAGAACCCTTTCTCCGTGACCAAAGATCCTCAGGTGCATCTTTCTCTTGCAGGCGTTGGTCAGTCCTCCGGACATATCGATTCTGCCCCTGGAGGGGTCATCGGCGGACGGGAGACAGCGCTTCGAAGGGCAGCCCTTCGCCGAGAGCCCCGTCGTCGGACGCCTAACGCAATTCCAGGTCCATTCGCCAGCGCCGCCTAGCGGCCGATTATTGTTCCCGCAAAGGATATCGTCACTGGAAGCAATAAATAAGAGGTGGGTGTCGAATGGCAGCTTTTCATTAATTTCCATTTCTAATTTCTTTTTTATTTTTAGCAACGGGCGGCCTCCGTTAATAGCCCAGATAGGGATTTCCAGGACGGCCATCTTTTTTTTTTTTTTTTTTTGGCAATTTTATTTCGCCAAAATAGCGTATTTCAAATCTTTTTTTTTTTTTTCTTTCGTGATTATTGCCTTGAATTTTTTTCAAGCATATGTTCTTGCACAGCGTTTTGAATAATGATATGAATAACCCTTTTCAAGTTCATCGTGTGAGTGCGCTTAAATTTTTCATATGCCTATCCGTTCATTAATTTACAATTTTCAGGCTAAAATTGAAATCCATAGCTTCATTACCGTTTTAATTAGTCGCCGTTTTTTTACGGTCTGTACTTATTATGGAATAATTTGTTTAAGAATATTAATTTGCCGTTTTTATGCTTAGTAATCATATAACCCGACCAGCGCAGTGAGATTGTTTACGTGTCCGTATTGAACTGTAGAAGCTGATAGTGCTTCCTTTACTCTATATCTTTGCAATGTTCATCACAGTAATAATAATAATGATAATAATAATAATAATAATAATAATAATAATAATATAGGATTATGGTTATCATTCATATTTACATTTTCGTCCAGATATTTATTCAAATTATGATTGCTGATTTCAATAACAACGCTTCCAGTATTTGACGGTCATATTATTCAGCCTCCGTTTACACACATACACACCACACACACAGCACCAACCAAAGGATACACGCGATTCACACACACACACATAATATATATATATAATAATATAGTATAATATATATATATATATCCGTATAATTAATAAATATAATATGATTAGTATCTAGTAATATTATAGCAATGAACACACACAACACACACGACAACAATTATATTATCTATAATAATATAAATAATACTTTATAAATAATATTTATATATAAGTTATATATATATCTAATATATATATATATTATATATCTATATATATATTATATCTATATATAAT
Source organism: Macrobrachium nipponense (assembly GCF_015104395.2). Classification (NCBI taxonomy): domain Eukaryota; kingdom Metazoa; phylum Arthropoda; class Malacostraca; order Decapoda; family Palaemonidae; genus Macrobrachium; species Macrobrachium nipponense. The sequence goes on along the minus strand of NC_061097.1, from coordinate 51,893,482 downwards.
AATATATAAATAAACTCTCACAGCACCACAGGCGCTGCATTCCCGTACAATAAAACCTACGGGATTCTCAAGCATATATGAAACTAATGGAGGTAATAATAATATATCAAAGGATATTCTGTAACAATTATGATTTTGGTAACTGAATCATATGTCTTTTAACAAAGACAATTATGAAATATTGTACTTTGGAACGCGTCTCATAATAATGAAGCTGAATGTTACAGAAATTCGGCATATGCATTATATATTAACATAACATTTATATTAACATAAGCCAATATTTTTCTGTTGATATACTATCTTTTTTATAATTGAATGTAACTTTGCGGTTCATCAGTGTTCATTTCAGTATTAATTGTGATGTTAATTATTAAGAGTATACAAAAAATGATTGTTTTAAATATACTATTATTATTATTATTATTATTATTATTATTATTATTTTATTATTATTACTATTATTATTATTATTCCGTATTCACACGATCCAGAATTATGATAATATACAAAAAATGGTTGATTTAGATATATTATTATTATTATTATTATTATTATTATTATTATTATTATTATTATTATTATTATTATTGTTGTTGTTGTTGTTGTTGTTGTTACTCCGTATTCACACAATCCAGAATTATGATAATGCAAAAATGATTAACTTAAACATATTATTATTATTATTATTATTATTATTATTATTATTATTATTATTATTATTATTATTATTATTATTATTACTCCGTATTCACACGATCCAGAATTCATTGGTAAAATAAAAAATAAAAATCTATATCAATCTAATCATTCACAAGTTTTACAACATTAGCCGTTTTTTTTCGATGCGATATTGTTAAGGAAAGTAGCAATCCTGTACAATAATTTTTTTATAATTTTGTTATTTTTTTTTTACCTATATGTTACATTATTTGTGCACATATAATGATGATAATAATAATAATATAACAGTTAATTTATTAATATTATATTATTATTATTATTATTATTATTATATTATTATTATTATTATTATTATTATTATTATTATTATTATTATTACATTAATATATGTGATGAGAAGTTAGTAGCTTGTTATGGGTTTAGCGTATATTGGCTAAAATTTAAAATTAATCTATTCTTTTCCTAACCTTTCTTGTAAGTCATTCTTGAAACTGTCTAATGAGACTTGGTAGACTTAAGGAAATTCTTGTCATCGATCATTCTCGTGACTATTATTGCATAGGAACTACGATCGTTTATTTAGTTAAGAACTATTCTGTTTACACATATGTATTATGTATGTATGTATTAATACGGTCATACATACATATGTATGTATGTATATATATATATATATATATATATATATATAATGTATGTATGCATCTATATATATATATATATATATATATATATATATATATATATATTCATATATATATATATATATATATATATATATATATATATATATATATATATATATATATATATAATGTATGTATGTATGCATATATATATATATATATATATATATATATATATATATATATATATAACTGTACATGTATGTATGTATATATATATATATATATATATATATCTTATATATATATATATATATATATACATATACATATACATATACGTGTGTGTGTGTTTATCAACACTAATCCCATACGTTTCCTCGGGTGTTTTCTTATATTACTACGTTCAGTAAGACATTTTTCATCACATTACTATTTACAATCGCATATTTTTAATTTTATTTACGATAATTAATTGTGATATTGCCAGGCATATAATGCCAAAGACATAAAAGTGAAGAGGAGTATGAATAACATATTGAATTATCTGTCGCAGTTTTTAAGTCCTGTGGAATTGTCATGCGAGATTCTCTCTCTCTCTCTCTCTCTCTCTCTCTCTCTCTCTCTCTCTCTCTCTCTTTCTTTACTGCATTCTTTCGTAGTTTTCCACAGAATATTTAAAACAGAAAATAAATACCTTTTATTAGTGCTTGTAATAGCATACCATCTACAGTCTGTAACTCACTTTCAGATCGCAGTCTTGAACAGGAAATTTGAATTACATCTCGTTGAAAGGCAATCCATTCCATATTGTCTCTGTTATCATTCAAGACTTGCAGACTATTTTTGCTTACTCGGGGAGTAAGCCTACAAACTACTTCGTGGTTTTTTGTTGTTGTTGTTGTTCTTGTTGGGGGGTAGGAAAGCCCTGTGGAAAAGCCTAAAAAGGTCCGAAAATAGGTGTTTCGGGTTGAGTTAACGATACAGTAATATTTGGATAGGATATTTAAGATGTTGTTATTAGATGAAAAGTATAATAGATAAAAAACGAGCATATTAAGCAATAAAGAAAATATATATCTAATATAATGTAGCGTTTTTATTTTAATTTCCGTTGGTGAAACAACGCTCTATTTGGCCGTACAATTTAGCACGCGCCTGAGTAAGGTGGAGGCCGGATCACGCCTTGTAATTATCATTCCTTGCACCACCAGACTGTGGACTATTCTCCCTGAAGAGATTGCGTAGTTAAAACCTTAAAAATTCAAGCGGAGATGCAACGCATTATTTTCTTAAGAGGATTTCCTCGTATTTTGATCATTTACAGTTTTATCTCGTTATTTATTTAATTTTTTAAATTATTTTTTTTCTTTCCTGATTACTGATCTCTCCATTTTTTTAATTGATTTTTTTCCTTCCTGATTACTGATCTCTCCTTTCTGCATTTCCCTTCACCTTTGGAAGCCTGAATATCAAGTCAGTGGCCCCTGTGGGATTGTTCCATATGAATTAGCAACTTGAAGTAATAATAATAATAATAATAATAATAATAATAATAATAATAATAATAATAATAATAATAATAATAATAAATATTGAGAAAAAAATCCAAAGTTATGTAAATGTACATATATTTCAGTTTAAAAACAGCAAAGATAGCTTTCGGGAATCTGTACGGTTCCCGAAAGCTATCTTGATGTTTTTAAACTGAAATATATGTACATTTACATAACTGTGGATTTGTTTCTCCATTTGAAAACTCGTGCTACTATGAGGATTTTTAATAATAATATTAATAATAATAATAATAATATTACTATTCATAATAATGAAAAGAAAAACAATAATAATAATAATAATAATAATAATAATAATAATAATAATAATAATAATAATAATAATAATAATAAAAAATTAAGAAGGTTCATATAAGAAAACACAACGGACGAAAGTTCACATTTTGAAAAAGACCATTCTAGAAGATTATTATTATTATTATTATTATTATTATTATTATTATTATTATATATTATTATTATTATTATTATTATTTAACTTCAACTTGCCTACATATTTTCATACAAGTCTTATTCAAACTAGTTTCCTTTAGTGTTCATGTTAATTACAATATGACAAAAATGAGTTCAAGCCCCGTCACTTTAATCAAAATAGTCTTATCAATATTATCCCCTTTGTCATAATTAGGACAGTTTTTATTTTTTTACCATAGTTTAACCAGACCACTGAGAATAAGAATAGTAATTCAGCTTTTTTATCAATATGCATCATAAATAACAGAGGATGAAATAATAATAATAACAATAATAATAATAATAATAATAATAATAATAATAATAATAATGATAAGAATAATAAGGCGTGATCGGACCTTCAGCTCACTCGGATCGCATGCAAGATTTTTCCCTCATACATAAGTTGTCGACATCATATTCGTTGCTTTTAAAGTAAATTAAATCGTGCTAAAATCTAAGGTCAAATAGGGCCTTGTTCCACCAACGAAAATTACAATAAATACGCTATATGTGATTAGAAATTTCTTTGCTATACTGTTTAACATTCACATTATTTAATTCATTACTTTTCCATTCAAAAAATAAATCCTAAATAGCCCATCCTAAAATTCCTGTATCTTGAACTCAAAGCAAAACACCTTTCTCAGACCTTTTTAGGCTCTTCCATAGACCTTTTCTACCCTCCCATCAAGAGCAACAACAAAGTAGTTTGTAGGCTTACTCCCCGAGTAAGCAATAATAATGATAATAAACAGTGCATTTGAGAATCACTTCATCAAGCTTCGATCGTAGACACACAACACAACGCCATATAAATGCCGGAATGAAAGGTTAAAGACATACTTTCAGATTATATATTTATGTTTTATATTTTTTTCTTTTCCTCCAATGTTTATCTTTTAGATAAACATCATGACGTCACGCGCTTAGGCGCATTAGAGCTGGAGTTAACAACATGGTGGTCTCTCTCTCTCTCTCTCTCTTCTCTCTCTCTCAGGTAGCCTTCCTCCTCCTCTCCTCCTCTCCTCCTCTCCTCCTCCTCCTACCTCCTCCTCCTCCCGACTCACCAATCTCCCTTCTACAATAAATATATATATATATGAGAAAATAGACAGATAATGTGTTTCCAGAGAGTTTGTTGGAACAAAAGGAGAGACTTTTTTTTTTTTTTCCATGACATGCTCCCTTGAATATGTCATTAAGCATATTTTAATATGACGGCGGTGACAAGAGAGAGAGAGAGAGGAAGAGAGAGAGAGAGAGAGAGAGAGACATAGATCTGGTC
>NC_061097.1:51871354-51876354 GCF_015104395.2 Macrobrachium nipponense | reverse complement strand
TATTTTTATTTTTTATGGAATAATATCGATGGTGGTTGCAGTCATTTATATTGCGGAATTTTTAAGCAAAGATTTGGCATTACGTCTTCTGTTAAGTCCTGTAAAATTTTATAAATATTAAAGTTATATTGTGTCGAAATACGAAACCAAGTACTTACTGCATTTCATTATACTAAAATACTATCAATAATGTAAGTCAAATTTTAGTTTCATTCGATGTAACTATACTGGTCATTTATTTCCTTAGTTGATTAGATATGTGTGTCATTCTCGTGAATTTCTACCCTCCCAAGTAAATATGACCCTTAAGTGAATCTTGTAAGTAATCCTTACAAGTAAATATGACCCTTAAGTGTAAATCTTTTAAGTAACCCTAACAAGTAAATTATAACTTTTAAAAGTATATTACCATCATCATGTGACCCAAAGCAAATTGTAAATCATACAGTTAAATTGCATCCCTTAGAAGTGAGCTGTAACTTACAAGTGGGTTGCATTTTATAAATTGTAAATATCGTACCAGTCTCTTCATCCAAAAGTCTTTGAAAGCAAAGGTTTTATAAACTCTATCGTGGCTTCGTCTTTGAACCAGAGCAGATCATTTTTACTTTTCTTTTATTTCTTCAGCCTTTTTAGCTCTATGCAACAAACATTACATTATCATGTGAAAAATGAAAAACAAAAATAGAAACAAATAAACTGGAAAAATTAAGCATGTTTCCGTACAGTTTTTTTTTTTTTTTTTTTTTTTTTTTAATCCAAGATTTTTTGTTCAGCGCCCCGTTTTACCATTGTGGAGTTTACCATTAACGAATAAAAGCCCGTAATATGCACACAAGAAAAAGAACAGATTACTGGCATTGTTTTTTTTTTTTTTTTTTTTTTATAAATGAATATATACTATGTATACACACACATATATACGCGTCTATATTTACATGTTCGAGATACCGCCGAATGGGGAGGCATTAGCGTTTGCGTGGAACACACATATACACACACAATATGATTGCTTACGATGTTACACGTCTATTATTATTTTTATTTTTTTTTCTACCTTTTCAAACGAATTTGGCCACTTTTGTCGAAAACACATTTTCAGTGCATATGTTGTTGTGTTTGTTAGCCACTGGCTTTTGTTTCGGTATGAAATATAGACATGATTAAAAGGGTTAAACACGGCTATTATTAAAACGCAAGAAACATAACTGGTGAGCTATTACTGATTGAAAATTAAAAAAAAAATAAAATAAATAAATGCACTCGGAAAATAGCGATACTAATTGAGCTCGCTTTTTTTCTCCAAATTTTTAGTTGTGTTCGTCTGTGTGTGTGTCCGTGGAATGAATGATATACATGCATATATACAAGCACTTTCTGCGTATATAAACTGTGTATTTAGATGTGTTTTATATGTGTTAGCGTATGCACAAAGCACTGCTTCCTTCTCTTTTGAATAAAAGGACGCTCGTATGGTCAAGGTTTCATTTTTATTTAAATTGATTATTTTTTTATATGATATGATTATGTAATTTACATATATATTATATATATATATAGTCCTCTCTATATATATTATATGTATCGATATAAATGGCTTGAAACATCCCGGCTTGACGTTTACCAGCTTTCTATTTGTATATATATGTATGTAACTGTATCATATATATATATATATAATTAATAATATTATATATATATATATATATATATATATATATATATACATACACACATGCATATATAATCTTTCAAACACGCTACTACCTAAGAATGCATTCTACATGGACGTGTGAGTGAGTATGATGCACGTGTGAATGCATTCCCATGGAAGCTATAAATCTCATTCCGTTGCCCAACTTCTGTATGGATGAACCTGGGCGCCGTAAAGTGCTTTTAAAGCACACACACACACACACACACACACAAGCACAAAGTTCATGTGACCTGCAAAAAGGGGATAAGAAGCAGTGACCGTCCCCCCCCTACCCCCGCCTCTCCCCCCATACCCGCTTCCCTCCATCCACTGTTCTCTCAGTCCCCTCTCTCTCTCTCCTTCTCCCTAAAGGAACTATAAACACACACACACACACACACACACACACACACATCCCCCACTGGGAAAACCACTGGGGAGATGGAAGAGGAGGAAGATGGTCCGAGGTAGAGACAGACAGGGAGTTTGTTTTATTTTTTTGTTGTCGGAGCCCGTTAATCCAAGGGCGGTTTCGGGGAGCAGTTTCTAAAACGCAGATGTAGGAGGTGTTCTTGCATGACGGTATAACCGCAACAACTGGCCAGAAGAGAGAGAGAGAGAGAGAGAGAGAGAGAGAGAGAGAGAGAGAGAGAAATATACCACCATTGCTCTCCTTTAAGAGATGTATGTATTTGATGGTAGGGGAATGGGATGGGGAGGGGTGGCTACGCATGACGTAATTTTCATGGTCATAAAAAGAGAGAGAGAGAAAGAGAGAGAGAGGGAGAGAGAGAGAGAGAGAGGAGAAGGAAAAGAGAGAGAGAGAGAGAGTAAGAGTAAGCTAAAGAGAGAGAGAGAGAGAGATAGAGAGAGGGGGAGAGAAAAAGAGACGAGCAAAATAGTAGCAGGGGATACTGACGATAACTGTGTCGCGTGTTAGTTGTGTGTGTGTGTGTGTCTGTCTGTCTGTCTGCCTGCCTGTTTGTGAGCGTGTACGTGTGTGTACGTGTATGTGTGTGTGTGTGTGGTATGCATGACGAGAGGGGTCATTCAAGGCGAGTTTCGCCCCTCCCGTTCGCCCGACAAGCAGTTTTCTCTCTCCTTCGCATCTGTTCCTGCAGAGTTTCTCGACGTTCGTTCATCCGTCGCTGCCACGTATTCGTCGTCGTCGTCTGCTTCGTCGTCGTCGTCGTCTCCTCGTCTGCTTCGTCGTCGTCGTCGTCCTCGTCATCCTCGTCTCCTCCTACTTCTCCTTCTTCTTACGGCGTTTCTTCGGAAGGAAGGTATAAAAACAACGAGTAGATTTTTTTGTACAATCTTCCCTAGATAGTGAGGGTTGTATTGACAGGGTATATGTATCGACCTTTGCGGCGTGGTTAGTAGAAGCCCGTTCGGTTGATAACAGTCAAAACATTAAGAAAAGGCTGTCAGTATCATAAAGATGATAAAGATAATGACAACCAACCAACCCCCCCCCCCCCCCCCACACACACACACAGAATTAGGCATAGATAACGGACCCCGAAGTCCCTTGGGGGTGGGTAAGGGGGGGGTGGGGGGGCCTTCACTATCTAGGAAAGATCAGGTTTTTTTTTTATTATTTAATAATTCTCGGGCATGGTTTGACTGGTTTTACGCAAATTCTTCTTCCAGTTTCCGGTGTAGGAGTGAATTCTCATGTCTAAATTCTCCTGGTGTTCCCCCGTCGTGAGAAAATGGGGAAGTATTGCGTCATTCCTTCACTTTGAGTTGATTTGATCCTTTTCAATTTCTGAAGATGCGTTTGAATCTGCACGAAGGAACAACGGGTAGCCTTAGGTCTTTCGTATATATCCACAGGCTCTGTTTGACTTGAACGAATGTTTGGCGTTCTCGTATCGAAATGGATTACTGTTTATCCTTCGTCGGAGAAGGTTCCACCCCAAAATTCTCAACGGCTTCGTTTTAGAATTATGGAAGGCCCCCTAATTTATTATCTTGGGTTTCGTATAGAAATAAAAAATCCTACGGCATTAGTAAATGCATTGATACGTGTATCAATGTAATTTTTCTCGTCCATATCATTATATCATTGTAAGAGGAAATGTTATAGATATGTGTCCTGCATTCTAATTTCGTTATTTTTTCTATGTTGAATATCTTTTCCTATGTCATTGGAGAAGGGAATGTTAAAGCTGAGGAGTTTCGTCGTCTATTTTTCAGAGGTTTGACTGATTTCGTTATTTAACTATTGGACGTCTTCTAGTTCCAGGTAATATGCATTCGCGCATGCGCGTTGTCACACTCCCCGTAGTCTCAGGCGTATTCCACGTACCGAATTCGTTAATGCTTTGATTCTCAACAGTCTCCGTTTTGCATTATGGAACGCCTGGTTAACGTATAGCAAGCTGTTCATATTCATTTATCCCCGCAGATCTCTATTACCTTCGATTTGAGATAATTCAGGGTGTCCATAAAGTCCCAGTACTATTGCAAATATTTATTGCCCAGAATGGTACTGGGACTTTATGGACAACAACCTGTACAGTCATTCTGCAATCATGCCATCTTCCATTTATGAGTCGTTGGAAAAGGGAGACATTGCAGTGTGTGGAATATGTGAAGTACCTTCATTTTTTTTTTGCAATAGGAATTACATTATGTTCATTTCTGTGCTCTTCCCTCATCGTGGGAAAATGAAGCCGTTGAAATAATGGACAAAGCTGTGTCCTTAATTTACCCGCAGATTTTCCTTGATTTTACGAACTAGCCTCGAATTTCAGAGAAAAGTTCAAATTGCTTGCATCCATGCTTGCTTTTTTCCACGTGGGAAAATGAAGGCATTTATAGCACAGGCAAACGTTATCCTTAATATTCCGCCTAAAAATTCCTTGGTTCGTTTAAGTTCTTTCTATTTCACCTGAATTTTAAAATCGCTGGTCTGCATGATCTAAAGTTAAGTATATCTTAGTTTAACCAGACCACTGAGCTGATTAACAGCTCTCCTAGGGCTGGCCCGAAGGATTAGATATTTTGACGTGGCTAGGAACCAATTGGTTTCGTAGCAACGGCACCTACAGCTTGTTGTGGGATCCGAACCACATTATATCGTGAAATGAATGTCTTATCACCGGAAATAAATTCGTCTGATTCCGCGTCGGCCGAGCCGAGAATCTGCGTGATCTAACTAACTTACTCTCATAATGTCTTAGGAAGCAAGAAAAGGAACTTACGCAGGAATCGTTCGATATTCCCAAACTCCTTCGAGTTCCAGACTAGTGCAGACTGCATGCTTGAATTTTTGTTCTCTGTGTATGACGAAAAT
>NC_061097.1:51848854-51866354 GCF_015104395.2 Macrobrachium nipponense | reverse complement strand
CCTTCAGTTAACATATATGAAAATATATTAATAAGATAATAAAGGACATTTGTAGCTTAATGCGTATATATATATATATATATATATATATATATATATATATATATATATATATATATATATATATCATATATATATATATATATATATATATATATATATACATACATGTATGTATATAGATATAGATATATATATATATATATATATATATATATATATATATATATATATATTATAATATATATTATTATATACATATATGTGTGTGTGTGTGTTTGTGTGTAGAAATATATTGTATACTTACACATAACAACCATCATTACCGGTAGGGTTATTTCTTTCCGGAATTTTCATTCAAAAGCAAACGTATGTATGTCTTTATCTTTATGTCTTGATCCTGTATTGTTGGAAGTCATGAAAATGTGCTACATCTGCTAAATATAGCAACTTAATGGATACACTGTTGCTCGCGAATAAAAGTCACGGCGCCCACAGAATATCCTTCGTATGTGATATGGATTCGGAAATAAATGCAAAATTTGACGGTTCTTAATTTTATGGTGAGAAAATGTCCATTTGAGAGAGCCTTAGTTGTCTCGGAAAGTCATGCGTAAAATCGGCATGTTTATGAAATAAAACAAGAAATATGACATAAAATGACATTCCCCTTTTGTAATTTGGTCATTATGTTGTATGTCGGTTATTCCTGATACATAATCTACTTTCCATTAATACCCAAGAACCTGATCTCCTAATATCATTATACCTTGTCGTGTTTTGACACAATGTTAAATCAAGGCACTAAAAAAAAAAAAAAAAAAAAAAAAAAAAAAAAAAAAAAAAAGAAGATAGTTTTCACTTCATCCGTCTGCATTTTTTCTTTCGCCCCCTATATAATAAAAACCACTGAGGCTAGAGTGCTGCAAATTGGTATGCTGATCACCCACCCTCCAAAGATACCAAAATACAGCCATCTAGTATCAACAGCTTTTATTTTATTGAATGTTAAATTTAGCCATGATCCTGCATCTGGCACTGCTAAAGGTGCCAACAACACAGGCCACCATCGAGCCGTGGCTGTAAGTTTACTGGGGCGCAGCTGATGGTTTCATGGGTCGTGGCTGAGAGTTTCCTACGGCGTTATACGCTGCACAGAAACTCGATTGCGGCGCAGAAACTTAAGCGCAATTTTTTGTTTACTTGTGAGTTGTAGTTGCTTATATTATTGAAGACTGGAATGAGAAGGCATGAAATTAAATTGAAGAAAAGTACAATTCGAAATCGCATTGGATTCTGAGAGTATCAGAGAGTATTGGCGAACACCACTTGACATTTTTTATGCAAGATATGCACTTAACTTTGTGCCTTGGTAAGGGCTTTTGGAAACTACAGTGAGATTTGCGATTTTTAATAACGTTGTCTGAAAACACATGTCAGTCGTTTGTCATGTTTTACTGTTTTTGAGAACGAACTGTTTAACAATCAGGATTCATAATGTTTATAAATGACTGTGCAATTGCGTATGCTTTTAGAAACACTTTGCAGATAAACTTATACTTCTTAGTATAATTAAAATTTTAATATTTCATGCAGTCGAGAATTAATTGACGTGGGCGCCATATTCTATACATGCGTACATAATGCAGTGGTATTATTCGATTTATCTATGGCATTCCTTCGATATGACAATGACTCTTTCGGCCATTGTCTTAATAATTAACATGGTCAAAATCTATTAAGTATAATTAAAATCAATCTATTGCTGCGAAGACCCAAATTCGGAGTGAAAGATTCTTCCATGTGTTTTAGTTCCATTATCTGTATTGTTATCCCCGCCCACAGTCGCCATAAAATATAGTATGACGGGTATAAAAAAAATAAGTATAGAAAAAATCCATCACAAAGTATAATTTTCACAACAGCGCGAGCTACCTTTACGTCATCCTAGGGAGATATATTTATTTCCAAGGTCAGTCCGATGGGAGCAATATGAATCCGGATCTACTGCTCTCTTCAAGGAACTCATGGACCCGAAATCTGGAAGGCTGATTTGATGTCCCAAAGTGAACTGTACTTTCCTGTACTTTCTGTCGTGGGTTGAAAATTAATTTAGCCCCCTCTGTGATATGTTCATGAGCATGAAGGAGCAACAACAACAACAACAATCATCCCCCCACCCACCCCCGCGCCAGACCTTGGGTTATTTCGTGTGGTGTTTCTTTATTTCAGTAAGAAATTCCGGATTTTTCATGGATAGTGACCCCCAAGGGTTGCGGCGTGTTTAGTACAAGGCCGTTGGGGGTGACCTCGCAAAACATAAACAAAAGACTGTCAATATCATAAAGATCATGACCGATAAGAAATATTAGCCCCAGATAACGACCCCCGAACGGTTGGTGTGGTCACTATCTAGGAACGATCCGAAATTCCTTCTCAAGCTTCGTTAGTTGCACTTCAAGACGGAAATACTCTCGTCTATAAGCGTAGTAGTGGTAGGTCTGGAAGCTTCCTTTCTGTATCTGGAATTTATGGCAAAAACGTTAAGCTTTTTACGATAGACGATTTGAAAACGGCAGTTGAACTGCAACTGAGAAAGAGGTGTCTGTCCAACTGAAGAAGTCGGAACCGTGACCAGATTTTGCCTAAAATACACACAAACAATCTTCATCAGCTCTTCATCTGAAGTCAAGTCACTGTTACTGGGCCCTGTATTAGCTACTAAGAATAATTCAGATTTGGCACTTCATTTGAAGATTGAGAAATAATCTTGAACATAAAATTCGTGCGAGGGATTCAAACTTCTCTTCCTTTCATTCATTCAATTATTGAATACCGTAACCAGCAAGAAATGCCTCCTGTTCATGATTATTCTTATTGATCCTTTACCTCTTATAATTACGATTCATGGGAATGGTGTCTGTATTAATTGGAAATTCTTATGCATTTTTAGTAATTGAAAATTCTCATACGCTTTAAGTAACTGAATTTTCTCATTCATTTTAAGTAACTGGGAATTCGTATACATTTTATGTAGCTAAGAATTCATATACATTTTAAGTAACTGAAGATTCTTATACACTTTAAATAGCTGTAACTTCTTATTCATTTTGGATAATTGAAGATTTGTGTACATTTTACGTAATTTAAATTCTTACACAGTTTAAGTAACTGAAGATTCTTTTACATTTTAAGTAAATTAAATTCTTATACAGTTTTAGTAATGAAAAATTCTCATACATTGTTAGTAATTGACAAATCTTATACATTGTTGGTAATGAAAAATATTATACATTTGTAGTACCTGATCATTCTTATACATCTATGAAAATAGCGACAATACGTGGTAATAATCTCATTTGATTGCAGATCTGATAACATCTGATGATTAATAATGTTTCCCTCATCTGGAAGGAAATGAACGAATATAATTATTGATAACAGTGACATTAAGAATGCTTTTCTGATCGTCACTTTTATGAATAACCGTATTCATAAAATAAGCCCCAAAGGGGTTATTTTCCTGTAATCCAAGTTGCCAAGGAATATGGTGTTTATTAGAAAGAATAGACCAGTGATCAGAAAGAAAATGTAAATTAAGAAATTGATGGATGAAAATGTAAGGAAATCGTTGAAATAAGGGATTTTTTTTTTTTTTTTTTTTGCTTAGTAATGCGTCGTACCATCGCTTGAACTTATAACTGAAGACCAAATATACCAGTTTAAGACGGGCATTAATCTGCAAGGTCAAGCCTGGTTTAGGACACGGCGTAATGAACTGGAAATTCATCTATTAAACAAAGGCCATTCTAACATCTAGAAGAGATTTGAATTTAAGAGTTATTTGACCTTTGGCTAATGGCGTATAGGGTCGATGAGCATCTCTCTGGTTTGGGTGTCAATGTACCGAACAGACCTCACTTTTTCCCTTGGAAATAATAGGGAAGACGTTTTGATGGCCACTGGATACCCCCCAAATCATAGGTATTCGCACCTTGTAATAATTAGGCAAATCATCAAAATTATCACCATCTATTTTTTACCAATAAAATTGGTAAATATGTGAGACAGTTGTGAGGATGAAAAAAAAAAAAAAAAAAAGGTTCCTTTTGAGTGTAAATCTGGATATATTTTTACAGTTACATATGAAATCCTTGAGCTTTGCTGTCCTCATCGCGTTTGAAATGTACCACTAAAGGGACATTTTAAGCTTAGCTTGAATGCTATACAAAATTTCCCCTCAAGAAAAAAAAAAAAGTCTTACCGTCATATTTCAAGAAATTGACTCCTCACCAAAGTCTTCAAAGACTGATGTCTTAATCCCCTTGTGTATTTAAAAGTACTATATTTCGTGCTGCCTTTCTTACCAGTGTATTCTCATATTCGATATCTGCGTTGTGTAAATTTGCCGGTTAGAATTGTGGTTAAAAATGCAGCCATGAAACCTAGTTTATAAAATCAAAAAGACTAATTTAGCTGAGTTAGTAATCAGTATATAGCAGTGTTTCTTAAAGTGTGGTCCGCTGACCCCCAGGGGTCCGTAGAATGTCCCAAGGGCTCCTCAGGATGATTTGGCCGTCGATACCAGGAAAAATTTTAGGTCAAAACGGGGCTCAATTTGGGTGCAAAATTGCAAAATTAATAATGTTGTGAAAGCTGTCTTAAGTAAAATGTAAACATTTATGTTGAAGATAAGCCACTAATACTTAATTCTGTAGCAATTTTAGGACTATATATTATACCCTGAGAACACTTTTAAACCCAAGAGGGAAATTATCATAATAATGGGTTCCGCTTCGTGAGTCATTCTAATAAAAGGGGTTCGCTGCACTAGAAAGTTTAAGACAACACTGGTATATAGGTTTAGCGGTATCTGGAAGACTCGTGAAGCTACGAAGACAAATTCTTCAGGTAGGCCGGTATGGCTGGCGTGACATTTCCTCGACAACAATCTCTTAAACAACTAATTCTCCTTACTAGTTTCATCACCAAAACCTGTCGTAGATAGTTAAGATATCTAGAATATTGGCGTATCTGTTGCGCGATAAACGGAGACATTGACATATTTTGAACGGAAAACCGTCAAGGTTATTTGCTGAAAGGATAATACGCATCGCTATAAATCTTCCTTAATATGTAGTATAGTCGTTGTAGAATCTTGTCATGCTTTACGATAATGAGTAAGACGCATGCGCATTTCATTTAACGTAAACGAAAATCGAGAAAGAGGGAGTTAACAGCTGATAGGATTAAATCTATCACATTGGATCTTCTCCATCTTATATTTAAGTCTTCACATCCTTTTGCAGCATCAATTTGCAGTTGAAGAAATCCTCAGGAGTATAAAATGGAGTTTAAAATAATAGTTTCCTTTTGCTCTGCGTGGTGGCAAGATATTTTACGCGAGTAGAATTACGAAATGAAACACCGACATGATTTCGAAAAGACTCAATGTTCAGTTGAAGACTGCGATAGCAGAGCAGAATTGGAACAATTTACATTGTAAGCTGTTCCAATGTGCAGAACACGGGTGTTTCCGTGGCTGATTGTTCCACGAGTTGCTTTAACAATTGTTCCATTAATGTGTAGTGAATATTCAGTGATAGGTTGAAACTTACACAAGTGTATATATATATATATATATATAATATATATATATATATATATATATATATATATATATAATATAAAGGTGTGTCAAAGTTAAATGAAAAACTTATTTCAGATTTCTACTGAAGTGTTATATTTAGATTCACTGGGACTCCTTCAATCCTTCCACTCTAAATAATATTTATCATCTCGAGAATATTTATTATCTGGAAAATATTCATCATCTCAAGTTTACCACCTGGAGAATATTTATCATCTCAAAAATATTCATCATCTCGAAAATATTTATCATCTCGAAAATATTTACCCTCTCGAGAATATTTATCATCTCGAGAATATTTATCATCTCGAAAATATTTACCAATTCGAAAATATTTATCATCTTTTAAAAATTTACCATCGCCACGAACTTCCAGTTGCAACTACCAGCAGCAGCAGCAACAGCAATGAATTGACTTGCAGTTGCTCAGATCTAAGTCGCAACGGTTAGTTGATTTTCATCTTTTAAAACTCGACCAATTCCGAAAGAAATACTATATATCGGCTTCGGAAGCGATACGCGGCGTGTTCCGTCCTGGCAATTTATATAACATAAATAAATTCTCTGGCTTTTGAAGCGACGCAGATGCTACGTCCCACCTTTCGTATTCCGATTCCGAGTCGGTTCTTGAAACATGAACTATGACTTGGCCCCAGAGATGTTTCACATATCCTCTAAAGCTTTATGGCTCTAGATCTTTATTCATGGAACGTCGACCTTATGTCTTTTGTTATTTTGATTTGCTCTCAACGAACGGTATCTTTTTCCTTCTTCAAACCCGTGAATTTCATTGCTATTTGACCTTGAATAAAAGCTACATTCAGAGCCTGACTTGCAAAAGCATATTTTAAGTGAGAAATAAAATCAAAGGTGCAGCTATTACTCGAAACGGCTTTCCAACACAGAGAGAGAGAGAGAGGAGAGAGACAGACAGACAGAGAGAGAGACAGACAGACACACAGACAGACACAGAGAGAGAGAGAGAGAGAGAGAGAGCCGGGGAGGGAGGAGAGAAGAAGATAGAGAGAGGAGAGAGGACAGACAGACAGAGACAGAGACAAACAGACAGACAGAGAGAGAGAGAGCGAGAGAGAGACAGGCAGACAGACAGACACAATGAGACAGAGACAGAGGCAGAGAGAGACAGTGAGACAGAGACAGAGACACACACACACACACAAACAATGAGAGAGAGAGAGAGAGAGAGAGAGAGAGAGAGAGAGAGAGAGAGAGATTCCTGCTTCTGCCGCAGCTTCAAAATTCCGCGAGTTAGTTTTGAATTATAACGGGAGGGGAGCTTGAATGGAACAACTGAAAAATGACATACTAAAGATTAACTTCCAGGCAGAAAGATAAACAGAGAGGAGAAACGGACTGAAGAAATTATTTCCCAGTTTTTTTTTTATTTATTTATTTTTTTTTCGAATTTCTCGACAGATGAATGTGGTTTTGCGTCCAGGTACAGCAAAGATAGCATTAGTAGAGATGTTGGGGGTTGCGAGCTGTACAGGGCATGAAAAGTTATAGAGAGAGAGAGAGAGAGAGAGAGAGAGAGAGAGAGAGAGAGAGAGAGGCGGATGTAGGGCATGAAAAGTTAAGTTAGAAAGAGAAAGAAAGAGAGGGAGAGAGAGGAACAATTGAGTTTCTCTTGTATATCAACAATGTCTTTTATTCATTTGATATATTTTATGCTACGTGTACAAAACCGAGTTGCTCTTCATTTGACGTCACTTTCATATTGTGTGTTCGTGTGTATGTGGGTGTATTGTAAAGTTTTCATTCATTTATACTTTTATCTTTTATATTATTTGTTTATTTTCAATTTTTATTTCCTTATATTTTTTTACTGAGCAGCCACATGACATAACCCCAATGCCGTAATAGTGCGATGGAATATCTATGAAAATTATGTCATTTTGAAAACTTACAAGAAAGAATTCCTTTTATTTTTTTTACCTGTTGTCCTCCACAGCCATTAAATTTCTATTTCTTCCAAGCACTTTTTCACCGGGAAAGTCGGGTACCTTGTTCCACACTACCCCAGAAGCATTTTTTAAAGATTATGAACATAGCTGGAGTTCCAAGGATGACTGAAGGGTTATTTCATATTTCTTGGTTTTCACATCAGTTCGAACGTGACTGGGATTGAGAGAAGGGTATTAATTGATGTCTTTGTCTTGAAGAAAATGTGGCAGTCAACTTCACAAAGTGTTACGGTTGTGTTATCACATAATCACTACTTTTTGGATCGTTCCAGAGGTTTTCGGCGGTCGTTGACTATGACTATTATTTCTTTGGGGGTCATTAGGGTTAGGTTAGGTTAGGAAAGGTCATTTTCGTCTAATTAAGGTAGCGTTCCATGTCATCTCAAAGTAGTCGTGTAATACGTCAATATGACAATATAAAGTCCTGTAATGCTATAAATACTCACATTCAGAAAGGCAAGTACATTATAGTCGAAAAGAATATGCCATTAGGCCAATTAAATTACTGCTAGATGTTGTCTATAAGTATCCAGTTTTCCATTTATTTTATGTAAGAAAAAAGTAATCGTCAAATATTTACCAAAAACTTATAAGAATATACCTATGAATCTCGCAGAGATAAACTTCGTTAGAATGCAGATAAGGTGTTTGACAAATTTATTATTATTATTATTATTATTATTATTATTATTTTTTTTTTTTTTTTTTTTTTTTTTTTTGCTCTATCACAGTCCTCCAATTCGACTGGGTGGTTTTTATAGTGTGGGGTTCCGGGTTGCATCCTGCCTCCTTAGGAGTCCATCACTCTTCTTACTATGTGTGTCGTTTTCTAGGATCACACTCTTCTGCATGAGGCCCGGAGCTACTTCAGCCTCTAGTTTTTCTAGATTCCTTTTCAAGGATCTTGGGATCGTGCCTAGTGCTCCTATGATTATGGGTACGATTTCCACTGGCATATCCCATATCCTTCTTATTTCTATTTTCAGATCTTGATACTTATCCAATTTTTTCCCTCTCTCTTTCTCTTCAACTCTGGTGTCCCATGGTATTGCGACATCAATGAGTGATACTTTCTTCTTGACCTTGTCAATCAACGTCACGTCTGGTCTGTTTTGCACGTATCACCCTATCCGTTCTGATACCATAGTCCCAGAGGATCTTTGCGTGATCGTTTTCTATCACTCCTTCAGGTTGGTGCTCGTACCACTTATTACTGCAAGGTAGCTGATGTTTCTTGCACAGGCTCCAGTGGAGGGCTTTTGCTACTGAATCATGCCTCTTTTTGTACTGGTTCTGTGCAAGTGCCGGGCATTCACTTGCTATGTGGTTTATGGTTTCACTTTTCGTATTGCACTTCCTACATATGGGAGAGATGTTATTTCCGTCTATCGTACTTTGAACATATCTGGTTCTTAGGGCCTGATCTTGTGCCGCTGTTATCATTCCTTCAGTTTCCTTCTTTAGCTCTCCCCTCTGTAGCCATTGCCAATTGTCATCGCTGGCTAGTTCTTTAGTCTGTCTCATGTATTGTCCGTGCATTGGTTTGTTGTGCCAGTCCTCTGTTCTTTCTGTCTTTCTCCTGTCTCTGTATATTTCTGGGTCTTCGTCTGCTTTTATTAGTCCTTCTTCCCATGCACTCTTTAGCCACTCGTCTTCACTGGTTTTCAGATATTGCCCCAGTGCTCTGTTTTCGATGTTGACGCAGTCCTCTATACTGAGTAGTCCTCTCCCTCCTTCCTTTCGTGTTATGTATAGTCTGTCCGTATTTGCTCTTGGGTGTAGTGCTTTGTGTATTGTCATATGTTTCCTGGTTTTCTGATCTATGCTGCGGAGTTCTGCCTTCGTCCATTCCACTATTCCTGCGCTGTATCTGATTACTGGCACTGCCCATGTGTTTATGGCTTTTATCATATTTCCGGCGTTGAGTTTTGACTTGAGTATCGCCTTGAGTCTCTGCATATATTCTTTCCTGATCGTGTCCTTCATCTCTTGGTGTTTTATATCTCCTCCTTCCATTATTCCCAGGTATTTGTATCCTGTCTCATCTATGTGTTTGATGTTGCTCCCATCTGGTAGCTTTATCCCTTCAGTTCTCGTTACTTTGCCTTTTTGTATGTTGACTAAGGCGCATTTTTCTATTCCAAACTCCATCCTGATGTCCCCAGTTACAATCCTTACAGTCTGGATTAGGGTATCTATTTCCTTGATGCTCTTACCATACAGCTTGATGTCGTCCATGAACATCAGATGGTTGATTCTGTTGCCTCTTTTCTTGAGTTGGTACCCGGCATCCATCTTCTGTAGTACTTTTGTCAAGGGAATCATGGCTACTACGAAGAGTAGTGGGGACAGTGAGTCGCCCTGGAAGATCCCTCTCCTGATATTAACCTCTGCTAGTCTTATTCCAGAGCTTGTAAGTATTGTATTCCAGTTGCGCATTGTATTTTTGAGGAAGCTGATGGTATTTTCCTCTGCCCCATATATTTTCAGGCATTCTATTAGCCATGTGTGTGGTATCATGTCGAAGGCTTTCTTATAGTCTATCCATGCCATGCTTAGGTTGGTTTTCCTTCTCCTACTGTTCTTCATTACCTACTGTTCTTCATTACCATTTTGTCTATTATTATTATTATTATATTATTATTATTATTATTATTATTATTATTATTATTATTATTATTATTATTATTATTATTAACCACGCAAAGGCCATTGACTTGCAATTTAAGCTTGCAAAGAATTAGGTGTTCATTAAGAAAAAGTCAGAGGAAGTAAATGAAGTACGGAAAGAAGGGATCACACTTATTTAAAAAAGAAAGAAATAAATCGATAAATTAACAGATAGATTAAAATGTATTAAAATTCAAGAAGAATAGTATTGCTGTGATATGCATTGCATTTTATGCTTGAACGTCTGAAGTTTCTGAAGTTCCAGTAGAACGAAGCCCTCTGGGAGTTAATAAATGGGGCAATGACCTCTCACACAGAAATAAAATCGTGACCCTACCCCACCAAGGTCACAGGGATAAATCTATTTTCCTTAGGGAGAAGGGGCGCTACCTTGGCATGCGTTAAGTAATGCACCCCTCCTCTCTGGTGATGGTATATCGTATGCATATTGAAAGGTACAAGAACCTATGGATCCTTCCAAGATGCTGACACTGAAGGGTTTCTTGGGGGGTCATTATCTTTATGATATTCATCGTCTTTTTTGTTTACGTTTTGACGGTCATCTAAAATCTGCTTGTACTAAACACGACGCAAAGTTTGACACATACCGGGTATAAAACCCCTTGGGAGTCACTATCTAGGAAAATATTAATTTTATTGCAATTATAAAATATTAGTCGAAGAAATAATAACCCTAGATAACGACCACCGAAAACCCCTTGGCTGGTCAACATCTAGGAAAAATCTTAATTATATTGCAGTTATAAAATATTATTAGTCAAAGAAATATTAGCCCCAGACAACGACCACCGAAAACCCCTTGTGGGTCACTATCTAGGAGAGATCCGAAGCTGCTATGGAAATAGTCTTCAAATTCCTAGACTTAAGTGTCATTGACTGGTCGGGCTGGCCTTTTTTTTTTTTTTTTTTTTTTTTTTAAGTTACACAGTATTTCTAGAAATGAGACGGTAACTATCTGCTTTAGAGCCCAAGTTATTAACTCAACAAGCTACCAAGAAACTCCGAAGGGTAATAAATGGGACGCTCATAAA
Organism: Macrobrachium nipponense; assembly: GCF_015104395.2. Lineage (NCBI taxonomy): Eukaryota > Metazoa > Arthropoda > Malacostraca > Decapoda > Palaemonidae > Macrobrachium > Macrobrachium nipponense. The sequence continues at coordinate 51,854,997 of NC_061097.1, read as the reverse complement.
TAAATATAAGGACAGGACTGTATGATAAATAATGATAATAATAATAATAATTAATAATAATAATTAATAATAATAATATAATAATAATAATAATAATAATAATAATGAGACGACCGCATGATACAGCTATTTTGTAGTTTGGAGAATCTGTACTGTCATGAGAATATTTCCAGGAAAAGTTCATTAATTGCAAATCCATCTTGTGTCACTGTTGACAGGTGGGGCGCATGCGACATCTAGAAAAGACAAAAAAATCTGGGCAAAAGTCGAATTCACGCGATTAGAACCAATATTCCAAGATGTCTAAGCTGTTTGTTCCTAAGCCCAAAACACCGGTTTGGCGATTGAGTTCTTTCTGCTTCCTTATTCTCAGTCCGTATAATAATAATAATAATAATAATAATAATAATAATAATAATAATAATAATAATAATAATAAAAATAATAATAATAATAAGTATCAAAGACCTGAAAATAGAAATATGGAGGACATGGGATACGCCAGTGGAAATTGTACCCATAAACACCAGGCACGATCCCAAGATCCCTGAAAAAGGAACCTGGAAAAACTTCATAGATGCCGAAATAGCTCCAGGACTCATGCAGAAGAGTGTGCTCCTAGAAACAGCACACACAGTGAGGAAAGAGATGGACTCCTAAAGGAGGCAGGACGCAACCCGGAACCCCACACTGTAAAATAAACCACCCAGTCGAATAGGATGACTGTGATAGACCAAAAAAAGAATAATAATAATAATAATAATAATAATAATAATAATAATAATAATAATAATAATAATAATAATAATAATAATAATTCAAATATTCTGTTGAAAAGTATGGCCGAGTTGTGTGTTTTGATTTTATATTGTACTTTTTCAATTTATTTTACAATTCGCCTTTCTTGCACGTCAATATTGGTCCATAAACTAATTGCCTAATTATTGACCTATATTGACATGCAAGAAAGGCGAACTTTAAGAAAATTTGAAAACGCACAATAAGAAAACAAATTGCACTTCCCTAATAATAATAATAATAATAATAATAATAATAATAATAATAATAATAATAATAATAATAATAATAATAATAATAATAATAATAATAGTAATATTTATTTCGGCTGAGAATCACGTACATAGATGCACAAAATGGAGACAATACAAAACGCACAACTTAGATACACAAGATATAATGATTAAAATGATACCTGGCAATATCCACACAGTCGCTGAAGCAGTAGCGAAAATGGTAATTGTAATAATGGTAACGACAGTACTAATATTGAGAATAATAATAATAAAAAATATTAAAAATGATAGCAGTTAGAAACAGAACACATACAATTCAAGATTAAGTACGTGAGGTGGTTACAGAAGTCAGGTCCGGAGGGCTAAATACGAACAGAGAAAAAAAGCAAATCTCAATTATAATAATGATAACAAGGATCTTGGGAGTAATGAAGAGAACTTGTCTGAGTCCCACTCAAAGACTCGATAGCTGAATCATGATTGGCAGCATCTCAGGGGATTTAGTAAGATCGAGGTTGGTCTAAAGTGATTGAAGGGAAGGGAAATGATTTGACAGGTCGGGTCATCTGCCTTATGAATACTTAGGACAAGAGAATGATAGTTGAGGGATTGTATCGACGTCGAAAAGAAAAACGATGAAGTAGGGAACAAACGCCAAATACTACTACGACGGAAGAGCTTGAAATGAATTTAGCTGTTCTAGACGAAACATCGAAAAACTGATTTGTTGTGTCGTATGGAAGACTATCTTCAACGTTATATATAACAAGAATGATACGAAATCGATGCTAACAGCGTGATAGATGAATGAGAAATAAGGTTTTATAGATTATGAATGGTATATAGTATTCCTAAAGACTAGTGTTAGGGGATATAAGGAGAGCATGATGCCAGCTAACAGGTTTACGCCAGAATGTGTGCATCTCGGAATTAACCAAAGAGTGTATTTTCAATGAAAGATCGGTACATATTTTAAGATGTGAGGAAATCACACGAGTTCTTCTGCAGACTCCTTGGTCTTCTCAAGGAGTTTACGGAAGAACTCGCGTGAATAATACGTCGTCTTTATAGCTATTCTCATCCTAAAGAATGTATCCTTGATTAGAAATATTTCCGTGTATGGTTGATTCCAAGATTTGTACCGGAATCGATTTCGTATCAGTCTTGTGATCTCCAAGGCTTTGAGTAGTCTCCCATGACAAACTGCAATCTATTCTACGACATTTATTCTCTCTAGGTTTATTCCAAGTTTCATGTCAGGTAGCTACTACATCTCTGTTGTCGTTGAAAATGCTAACTTAGTATCACGTATACCTTATGCCTCATAATGTATTTGAGCTCTGCTCCGTACTTTAACTTTGCCTTATAATTTTCTGTGATTGATTGAAATGACGGTGGGGAAAACATAGATCTGGAAAGAAACGGTAATAAAATCAACATAAAATGAACAAAATGCCCTTTTGTTGAACTTAGAGAAGCATTTTATTCGCAAAATAAATGACGCATATGCTTACAGTCCCCATGATGAATGTTTTCAATTCAGGCATTACCTATCATCAAGAGACGGCATCTTATTCTTTTGTGCCTCACTGGTTTATCCAAAATCACCGATTTCAGTTGCACATCTTAGAAAAAAATTATGATTGACAACTTCGTTTTTTTGTTATCTAAACAGAAGGATGCTTCCTGACATAAAACGCCATATTGTTTTGGATGTTTTATCTTAGTTAGTAGTTACTTAAAATGGCCCGTTGTAAGTACATCGAGATATGTGCGTCTGAAGTCCACCTAGATTTAATTTTATGCAGTTTTAAAGGAAAACTCACATGGAACCTTTGAAAAGTTAGATCGGTATTTTTAAATATCGCTACTGTTCTCCTATATTTAAGCTTGCTTTTGCTAAGAATAACCTGTGCTTGGTAGTGAAGATTCTCTGATCGTTAACTGCAGATCAAAAATGTTAAGAATGAATAGTTTAAACCTAATAAGCAATCAGAAATAATGTGATTTGCCCCAAAAAACTCTTAAAAAGGAAAAAGGACGGGAGTTATGCATAGTATTCTGAACTTGAAAAATACACCTGTATTTAAAAAAAAATAAAATTTTTATGCCTCAAGTGCCCATCTGCTTAAATTCATAAATTATTTCTAAGGAAGTAATATCTGTTGAATACACCTTCCAGATTCTTTGCAATATCATGATCAACTGAGTTTGGAATTATCTTGAAGAAGCCGAATTGTTATTTTTTATTGCATTGCAGAAGAAAATATCGATCCCTATACGTTTACCAGTGGCCTGGTTAAACTATTTTAATAATAATAATAATAATAATAATAATAATAATAATAATAATAATAATAATAATAATAATAATAATAATAATAATAATAATAATAATAGTTTCCCCCAGTTCGGGTAATCTCAAGTCGAACATTTCGGAAACATAATAAGTTCTAAATAATGCAATGAAGCATCTTGCAGCTCAACATATTTATCAATTATTCGTGTTAAATGATAGTTACTGACTGACAGTGTATCTCCTAAAAGCTGTTTCAAGTTTATCATATTTTATCAAGATAAAGAAAACCTTTAAACATCTTGAACAAGGAGTACCGTTGATGTCGCGTTGAAAAACTTTGTAAGATTATGGATAACCATTAGCCCATGAGACCTCACAAAATGCAGCATTCTAATGTTTGAATGCAGCGAATATTCCGTCATAAGTTTATGAAAGGAAGAATGTCCTGCAAGGTCATTTGTGGGGGGGACCCTTACGGGGGACTGGAAATAAGACTTATTTAGGGAAGAAGCCAGGTACTATGTCGTACCTCAAAGTAAATGGGGATACAATCCACAATGAAGTAAATTCCTCTTGTATTTTAAAATATATAGTTCTTGTATAGGATTAGAGCTTTCGACCATCAACTGTGGTCTTGTTCACTAAAGTGAACAAGACCACAGTTGATGGTCGAAAGCTCTAATCCTATACAAGAACTATATATTTTAAACTACAAGAGGAATTTACTTCACTGTGGATTGTATCCCCAAGACTTATTATGTTTTACCAAAGAGAGTATTTGGAAATTGTATCTCAAAAATAAAAACAATGACGTATGATTGAAAAATAAGATGGATTATGTTTTACCAAAGAGAGTACTTGAAAATCGTCTCGAAAATAAAAACAATGACTTCGAACGGAAAATAGATATTACAAGAGACTGGCAATTATGTCTCGAAAATAAAAAACAATGGATTACGACTGAAATAAGATGGATTGTTTTACCAAAGAGAGAACTTGGCAATTATGTCTCGAAAATAAAAACAATGACTTACGACTGGAAAATAAGATGGATGTTTTACCAAAGAGAGAACTTGGTAATTATGTCTCGAAAATAAAAACGACGACATGGTTAGTTACAAGAAATTCTTAGCTACTTACATGACAAGCAGATGAGTTGGGAGAGGAAGCGTTCATGAAATGTCACGGAGAAGTAGTAGAATATATTCACAGCTTATGTATCCGATATGAAACTGGAGTTAATCAAAAGCTCGTATCTGTAAGTTTCAGCTTACGAGATTTCGAACTACCTATAGCTCGAGGTCTCATGAAGGATGTCAAAGGACGATTTCAGTTATTTTGAAAAGTCCCGAAGCTTGGACGTGTATGATAGGATCTTACGCACCTCAAGAATGTATTCCAATGGCATGAAAGCTTAAGGTATTTATGAAGTTTTCAAGGTATTTATCAGCATTGTATACCTGGTTTCGATAACTGCCACTCGAGATCCTTAAGAAAACTTGAAACGCATGACGTCGAGCTCTGACGATTTTCAAATTATGATTGTCTTTTTCTCAGTTCACGGGAATTCGATTAGTCTATTTTTCATGTGGTATGTCTCCTCGAGAGTGTGACAGTTAGTTTTCGTATATTACGAACAATCAAGTATACTTTCTTATATTGCGGAGATTCAAGCAGTCTTTTTATAAAAAAAAAAAAAAAGTGTTAGATTGGTTTTCTTACGTTACGAAAATTCAAGTATTCTTTTCATCAACGGACGTAAATCCTAGCTTTCTTACATCACGAAATTACAAGTATTCTTTTCATCAAATGACGTAAGTCCTTTTTTTTTTCTTTCTTTTACGAAAATTCAAGTATTGTTTTCATCAAATGGCGTAAATCCTAGTTTTCTTATATTACGAAAACACAAGTAGGCTTTCCATCAAATGGCGTAATCCTATTATTTTTTTTTTTTTTTTTTTTTTGTTTTTTTTTTTTTTTTTTTTTTTTTTTTTTTTTTTTTTTTTTTTTTTTTTTAAGAAAATGCAAGTAAATTATTCATGAACTGACGCAAGTCCTCCTGCGAAGCGTCACATCTGCAGACACTGTCCCTGAGCTTTCTTATTTTATGATAAATCAAACTGGCCATTCACTATGTGACGCGTATCTCCTCAGAAACGTGACAGACAAGTCTTCCTATTTTATGAGACATCAAACCGTTTGTCACGCGTCGCACGTCGCCTTGACTGATGTTTTGCCTCCAGTATTCATACTTCATGAGAGTTCGGGAGCACCATTTTACCATGTGACACGTCTCTGTCTTTCCCTTAAGTTTATTTCTTGTTTCGGGGGAAATTCTAACATTACCAGTCGCCCTCTAGTATGTTGTTTCGTCGGTGTTTCGTAATCTGTATAATGTTTTTTTTTATTAAATTAATTAATTAGTTTATTTATTTATTTATTTATTTATTTATTTATTTATTTATTTATTTATTTATTATTATTTATTTATTTATTTATTTATTTATTTATTTATTTCTTTCTTTCTTTCTTTCTTTCTTTATTTTTTTATTTTTTTATTTCTTTCTTTATTTATTTATTTATTTATTTATTTATTTTTTAGTCCAGTTAAAATTCAAGCAGACCATTTGTCTTGAGACCTCATCTACCCAACTGAGTATGACTGATGTTCAAAGTTATTATTATTATTTTTTTTTCCTTTTTGAGATTGAGACGAAAGCAGAGGTGAGGTGACTCACCTCACCTATGTGTTTGTCTTTTGTTTTCCTGATTCAAGGATCGACTTCTTTGATATCTTCAAGAAGGGCTTT
>NC_061097.1:51823854-51826354 GCF_015104395.2 Macrobrachium nipponense | reverse complement strand
ATAAACAGGTTATTTATTATCATTATTATTATTATTATTATTATTATTATTTTATTATTATTATTATTATTATTATTATTATTATTTAAGATGTCCAGATATTTAGATGGAATAAGGCAGAAGAGAGTTTCTCTATACCAAAAACTTAGTAACGATAAATAATAAAAAACACAAAGTACGAATGGTCATAACTAATAATTTCTCATAACCATTTTTATCATATATTTTAGTTTTTTTTACTTTGATCAGAATTTTGTTTCTGCAACTTATTCTCGTTTCGGTTCATTTACGTCTTCCCTTTCTTCTCGTTTCTATCTTTCCACTTATAATTCCCCTCTTCTCCCCTAAACCCCCAACCCTCTTTGTTTCTAACTTCGTTCCGTCTCGTCTTCCCTTGTCCCTATTTTATCTTATCTTCGTTTTATCTCTCGTTTCCCCTGTCCTAATCGTCCCTCAATTGTGTCTTTTCTCACCTTGGATTGACCTTTCTAACCTCTGTGTGTTTTATTATATACATATATATATATATATATATATAATATATATATATATATATATATATATATATATATATATATATATTTACTTCCTTTTTATACTTTCTCTTCCTTTCCTCTCATCTCATGTCTGTAGTTTACCATCATATTTCTTGTCTTACCAGTTACCTTTCTTCATTTTTACCTATCCTCTTCTTTATTTTGAGTATCTCTCACCCTTTTTTTTTTTATCAATTTTGCGTTTGCAGTTTTAGTTCGCGCGAATCCTATGTCTTCTCTTATTTTCCTTCCTTGCTGTATATATGTTTCTTCAGCTCAGATGTTCCTCTGCGTCATTTCTCTTATTCCCTGCACATCGGTTCCTTGTGTATCATCTTTTTCTCCTTTTCTCTTGTTTCATCTCCGTCCCATCTTTCGGCATTCTTGTCTATATTTTCGCGTCCTTTTTATCTACCTTTTTCGACTTCTACTGTATGAGTGACCTCGGTAGCTATGACTCCAGTCAGTAATATTAAAACAATCAGTTTACCAATCACTTAGCTTTATCTCCCTTTATTCTTTGCTTCCTTTGCACCATTTCCTGGACTTTTTTATTCCTTCTCTCTTCGTTGCCCAATAACAGAACGACTAACAAGTTCTCCAAATTCTCAGTTTCTTGTCCTTGGTCATTATCGTTGTTTACCTTTTTATTTTTTCAAGCGACTATGTATTGCATAGCATCGAACATTTTTCAACACTAAAATTCGTGTTCACTATCCGTTTGCTTAATATACGTCATTTTCTAAAGAATCTTCCCGAATTCATTCATTTGCAAATCCAGGTGTCTACGAAGCATTATTTAATTCCAAAATAGGTTGTCTTAGGTTCTAGAATTTTGTCAAAACAAGATGAATATTTTAATGTTTATTTTCTGAGAACTAGCTGGAATGTGTTATACACTTTTTAGAGTGATCTCGTGTCTAAGACATTTACAACATGGCAGAATTTCCTCCTTTTTTTTTACAGGATTTATAAAGCTGTTCGTTAAATGTTATGTAAGCGCTTTGTACAAAAGAAAGAAGCTGGTTATTTCTTTTTTTAAGCTATATCTTCGATAGTTTAACTGAAATCTGTAACAATGATTAAGTTTCATAAGGCCTTTTTGTCCTCATTTCAAAGCTGTTGTTTTAGAAATGGTCAGTCATTTATTTAGAGCAGTTTGAGAAATTAAAATAATCATCATTATTTTTCATTGCAGTCTAAAGGCGGTTAACAGTCTCTTACATTCGCATTAAATTTTCAGAAAAATAAATCAGCGGACGGTATATTTTGAAAATATATTGTAGGTGTCCAGAAAAATATTTAGGAAATTTAAGAGGGTACACAAGATCTGTAGCCGAAAAAAAATGTGTGTATCGAAAAACACATCGAATTAGGAATTTTTACAAGATGCATAAGATCTCGAACCGAAAAAAAAAAACATTGTATGCGTCCAGAAAAACCTCTAAGGGATTTAAGAAGGTGCACAAGATCTGTAGCATATATATATATATATATATATATATATATATATATATATATATATATATATATATATATATATATATATATATATCATATATATATATATATATATATGATATATATATATATATATATATATATATATATATATATATATCTATATATATATATATATATAGTGTGTCGAGAAAAACATCCCAGAAATTTAAGATGTACTAGATCTGTAGCCGAAAAATATATTATGTGTCCAGAAATACATATCAGGAATTTGAGAAGGTGCACAAGATATGTAGCCGAAAAATATATTGTATGTCCAGAAAACATCTAAGAAATTTGAGAAGGCGCACAAGATATGTAGCCGAAAAATATATTATATGTCCAGAAAAACATCTCAGAATGGTGCACAAGATCTGTAGTCTAATATATATATATATATATATATATATATATATATATATATATATATATATATATATATATATATATATATATATATATAT
>NC_061097.1:51796354-51798854 GCF_015104395.2 Macrobrachium nipponense | reverse complement strand
CATTCCTGAGCAAATCAGTCCCGGCCGCATATATAGTATAACAGCAGTTTTGTCACACGCTAAACCCGGAGGAAAGGATGGGGTTTCGGGGGGCGGTGGGGGGGGTTGTTAAGTGAGAAGGAGGGAGGGGGTTCGGCTGGATGGTTGAATCATTTGCATGAAAATAATTTGAACACATTGTTTATCACCGTTAATGAATAATTAATAGAGAAATTGTAAATTGTCGTTTTTTTCTCTCTCTCTATCTCTCATCTCCTCTCCCCCCTTCCCCAAACCCCCTAGCATACTCTCGCTAGCTACCCCTTCCCCATCCAACGCCCCCCCCCCCCCCCCCCCAAAATCCCTACTCTCGTGCATAATGCACCGATCGATGTAAGATACCGAAGCAGAATGAATATTATTATTATTATTATTTAATTTTTTTTTGTGATACAAATCCGAATGAAAATTGGGACTGAAATCGTGCGAATGATTTTGTCATTATCTGAATCATGAATGGGATGATGATGAGAAGAAGGATAGAGATGAAACAGACAATTCTTGTTTGTTCCTAATTATATTTTCGTTTCCTGTCGGTATTTTCTAAAAATGAATACTAACGGTAGTACTATATTATATTTGTTTTATTGTATTCCCATATTTTGATACCCATTTTATTATATTATTATTATTATTATTATTATTATTATTATTATTATTCCATAATCAGGCACATATTTGCTTATATAAAACAACTTAGGTATTATGATTGCAATATTAGATTGAACGTATAAATACGAATAATCATATAAAGATTTGTCCACTATGTTGCAGTTACTTCCTCGTTTATTTATTGATTTTAATATATATATATATATATATATATATATATTATATATATATATATATATACAAAAGTTTGCATATTCATGGAGGCCAAATGAACTAGTTCATAGACATCTGATTTATTTTAGCACCTGTGAAATATGAATTATTCTGATGGCATTACGGCGGCCATTTTAATGATAAATGATAATTTCGAACGACAGTTGTGATTACTCTGATATTTCCATTGTGTGTTTTTTTAAAAATAAATCCTTTTAAATTCACTCCTTTTATTATCATGTTTCATATTTACGTCAGCGATATTTATTATAGTGTTACTCTTATCCTGATGTGCCAGTATTGGTATGTACACGCATACGTATTGCGTACATATACATACAATATATGCTTTATAAGAATGTATACTGAATGCAATGTGGTATCACTATGCACTTATATCAAGATGATTTTGATGACGTTATCAGGTTGGGCAGACACACACATACATTATATATTATATATATATATATATATATATATATATATATATATATATATATATATATATATATATATATATATATGTATATATATATATATATAATATAATATATATATATATATATATATATATATATATATATATATATATATATATATATATATATATATATATATATATAATATATATATATATATATATATATATATATATATATATATATATATATACATGTTCTCTTTCCCGCGTGTGTACGTGTGTGTAAATACATTCTCGCGCGTGTCAGAATAGCGATATATGCATACTTATAGCAACAATGAAATAAGCATGTATATAAGAAATAAAAAGAAAATAAAAAACAATTTTTAAAAATTTTTAAGTAAAAAATGAGAGAAAAAAATCAGAATGTAAAAAATTATATATATTTTTTTAATCTAGCGATAAATCATATACAGTTTTACATAGGTTTGTATACATATTGAAGCATTCGGTATGTTGCTCTCTTCATAAAGAAGAGATAATACTACATATGTAGTGGGGCCGATAATACTACATATGTAGTGGGGCAAAGGACGGCCAATTTCTATTCCATAACGATGAGGCCTTTTGCGGTAGAACATTATGATGATGATAGAGATGATGATGATGGTGATGATGAGAATGAACAATAATGATATGATGATAATGACCGGGATTGTGATAATGAATGATGATGACATAACAATGAACAATAATGATATGATGATAATGACCGTGATTATGGTAATGCATGGTGGTGAAGTTGGCAATGAATGATAGCGATGATGATGAATGATTTTGATACCGATGGTGATTGGTGGTGATGATGATGATGATGATGATGATGATAATAATAACACTGAATGATGATGATGATAATAAGGACAATGAGCGGTGATAATAATGGTGATGATGATGCTGATGACGATGAATGATAATGACATGCTGGTAATGAGTGATGATGATAATAATGATAATGATAATGATGATGATGATGGTGATAATAATAATGATAATGATGATGATGACGATGAATGATAATAACATGGTGATAATTATAATGACAATGAATGATAATGACATGCTGATCATGATAATGAATGATAATGAGTGATAATGATGGTGGTGCATCCGCCAACTCGGATGATGATATCGCCTGCATATTTAGGAATGAGA